>NW_015622967.1:0-141810 GCF_000320785.1 Rhodotorula toruloides NP11
ACCCTAACCCTAACCCTAACCCTAAGTCCGCCCCACGCCGTGTGCAAGCCGAGCGAACGAGGAATACGCACCGGGACTTCGAGGGCGGGAAACGGCGTTAGGCGGCGGCGCGGCGGGCGGTCGAGGCGTGAGTGCGTTTGAGTGAGCTGATAGCAAGAAACGGCGGCCGTAGCAAGCCCCCAGAGCGGAGCGAGGGTCGTCGAGGAGGACAAGGAGCGACTCGCGAGGAGGGTTGGACTTGACACCCTCACCGCTCTCGCTCGGACGGTTGCTTGAAGATGCTGTGCTCCTCCTTAGATTGCTCTCGCTGCGCCCCTGTCCTCTACCAGCCCGCCGCCGCCGTCACTCGCCTGTTTCTCCCACCTCTCGCTGAACCCGACAGAGCAAACAGCGGCAACTCGGCGCGGGCAGACTTTCAGGCTACATGGTGCTGCCACGTGATCTGTCAACCGGAGTGGAACGCGCTCGCGAAGCAACTGCCGCTGTGTTTGGCTTGCTCACTCGACTTCTGCGACGAGGTGCGCGTGGTTTCTCTCTCTCCCCCGTTCGAACGGTGCTGACGATCAAACATTGGAACAGAATGCTACAATTCAGCTGCTGTCACGCTGGGCTCGGACGCAGTCGCGAGGAGCGCGGGATGTAGGACTCTCGAGCACAAAGACGACTTGCTTGTATCTCGCGAGGCGGGAAGGATACGGTTAACGGTTAGCTTTGTCGGCAAGGAGAAGAGTATGAGGGGCAACCGCACGAGAAGCGCGCAAACGGGATGCTCACGGTGCGCCTCCGCACTCTCCTTCCGCTTCTCGCTTACTCGCTGACTCTTCTCGAGTATCTGATCTCGCCGTTCGCTTTGCAGCTTACAGCGACCCGATACAGGCTCTCTCGACTCCGCAACCCCGCTACATCGAGCTCCCTGCCCTCCCTCCGACGTCGCCCTCATTCTCCACCCCGATGATCCCCTCTCCGCCTCTGACTCCTTCAGCTCGTCTCCAAGCCGGCTCTCCGGGCATTGGCGGCGCGCGGAAGACCTTAAGAGCCAGAGAGACCCTCGACATCGCTGTCAATCCGACAGGAACGAAGGAACGGGCGTCTGGAGGCAGGCGAGTTGATTCGCCTCGTTCCGCTGCTTTTCACGCCTAGCTGACCTTCTCCGCACTCCTAGTAGTAGCTGCAGTCCCTTGACAGCAGTATGCGTCGCCTAAACCGTTCCCTGGTGCGTTCTCCTCCTTGTAACTCCGATTCTCGGTCTGCACCGCTGACTTTCGCATCGCAGGTCGATCGTCTCCACTCCTGAAGACGCTTCACGCCGCCGGCTCACTCACGACGACTCTCGATCACTCGCTCCTCCCCATTCCTCCCGAGCCAGCCTCTGCCCGTCTGACCTCGCCTCTCCATCTGCACGACGAGAAGGAACCGCAATCTCACCCCGCAACTCCGCTCGTCTCTCGCGCCGTTGAGTGTGCCGTCAGACAAGCAGGGCTAGGCAAAGCGGAAGGTGGACTGAGCGACGAGGAGGATGTTGAGCGGCGGCACTTCGCTGACTTGCCATGCTCCCCTCCCTCGCACGCGTAGCTTCGCAGAGTAATTGATGAGATATGATTGCAACACAAAAGTGCACAAACAACAGCGCACAACGTGAGACGGGAGAGAGGCAAAAGCTACGAGCGACGGGAAACTGAACTAGCGGATTGGCTTCGAAAGGTCCAAGTCGTGAATGTAGGACGTGTCGCGGAGGTACTGCTGCAGGTGATCGGACTTGGGAGAGACGGGCCTGGACTTGGGCAGGGCGGGAGGGGCGCGGGGAAGGGAGGACTACAAAGAACCGGCCGAGTCGTCGTGCGTGTGCGGCAAAAGAGTCGTGTCGTGCTGCCGCAAGGTGACCGCGCCGAGGTTCATGACCTCAGTCTCGACGCCGCTCATGGGCTGGACCGGCGAGTCGCGCGCTTGGCCCGGAGCACGCCGACGACCCGGACGACGCGGTGGGCGCGCGGTGCGTGTGTCGATGGCGTTTTCGGGAAGCGAGACGTGCGAAGCGAGATCGGCGTAGGTGAAGGAGCCGAGGTCGTGGATGTTGTTGGCCCAGAACGTGCCGGGATAGTCTGACAGGACGCGTTGGCGGAACTGGTCGAGGAGGCGGCGGATGTCTGCCTCTGTCGAGTCGTCGTCGAGCATCCAGTAGAAGACGAGGAGCTGGATGATGCCTTGGAGGCGCTGCAGGCGGAACTGATCAGCGATGTCGAGCAGCGCGAGCGGGCCGAGGCACGAAAACGCACGCGCGTCTCGTCGTAGACGTCGTACGACGCAGGCGACCCGATCTCGACCGTGTCCTTGACCGCGTAGATCAGGCAATTCATCGAGACGGGGACGCGAAGTGGCGGGAAGACCGCGTACTCCGAGTCCGGGACGTCCGCCGTCTCTGCACGGGACGCGATCGTTGCGCGACGAGCCGAGTCGAGGTTGATCCCCTCGACTTTGAACGATTCAGCCTTGCGCATCGTGCGGACGATGATAGGATCTTCCAGCTCGATCGTCCCGAAGAGGCGGAACACGGCGCCAGTCTTCTCGAGCTCGTCGTAGAACTCGTCAAAGCGGGGTCGAATAGGAGGAGTTGCCGCGCTCGAGTCGTCGGGCGATCCTCGTTTCTGCGGAACGAGGGGAGCGGGCGACAGGCGCCGTTCCTGATACTTGATCTCGGACACGAGGCGAACGAGGACGAGGTCGGCGTTCGGGACCAGGCGCAAGTGGCGGTTGTCGAGCGCAGTACGGAAACGGCGTTCAACTGCAGGTGTGAGAAGGCGGTCAGGGGGGGGTAGGTAGCGCGTGGCTCGCGCGGATGACTGACGCACGCAGGATGCGGTTCGAGTCGCAGTTGATGTCGGCACAGTCGGGAACCACGCCGGCGGCAATGAACCAGTCGACCTGAGAGAAATGAGAACGGTCAGGTCGTGGCTCGCATGTCGAGAAGAGGGAGTGCGCGCACCGTCGCCTGCCCTGCAAAGTCGTCCACACTCCGCGCCACCCCCTTCTTCCCCATGGCCGTTCGTGTGTACCTGCGGGCGTCGACCAGATGCACCGACTCGAGCTCGACGTCGTAGCAGCCCGTCACGGCGCTACGCTTCTGCACCCTGATGCCCTTGTCCGTCAAGTCGATGCCCGCGTACGTGAGGTGCGAGCTCGCCTCCCACAAAGCCTCGCTGTCGAGAGAGTTTTCCGCCTCAACCCAAGCTGCCTGCGCTCTGCTGTACGCCCACGGGTCGCTGTACCAATTCGTCCCAAAGTCAAGCTGCATCGAGAGCGCGACAGCCTCAACGCTCCAGCTCAGCTCGCTCTGTGCGACGCCGTCCGAGCTGTCTTCGGAGCTATATGCCATCCCGGTGAGCGTCGAGTCGCCTCAGCCGTCGGATCCAAGACGACGAAGCAGTTGATGACGGGAGCAGGGAGGAGGTTCGACGGCGTGGGAGCGGTTCAAACATGTGCGAGCAGGTCGACAAGCAGCGTAGAATCGCGTGCAGCAGCGTCTCGCGGCGCACGAGCTGTGTGCGCCGTCGACGACGAGGCCAAGGGGAGAGCAACCACTCTCGACCGTCGACTCCACCGCTGTCAAGCTCTCCTGAGCGCCAGGATGCCATCGAGGATCAAGTTTGGCTCACCTGAGCCCGCCGAGACGCCCGCCGCACCGCCCAAGCCCGCGTTTCCCGCTCCTGCAGCCGCTTCACCGCACAAGCTCGACTCGCTCAAGCGGCCACCGCCCAACGGCACGGCAGGGTCGCCCGCGCCGCCAAAGAAGCGCAAACTCGTCGTATTCGACGAGGAAGCCGAGCAGGAGGCAAAGGAGCGTGCGAACGGCGCGGGAGAGGCGAGTCCGCAGGTGAACGGGAACGGCGGCGTCAAGCGCAGGGCGGCGTGGGGACCAGAGCAGAAGCGCAAGGCGAAGGAGGAGGCGCAGCGACTCAGGCCAGAGCGGGAGAAGCTGCCAGTCTTCCAGGGTGCGTTCGTTCACCTCCTCGAACTCTCAAGCGAGTACTAACCAGATTCTCGCATCCGCAGGCAAGGATGCCATCCTGAAGGGGATTGCGGACAACGACACGGTAATCGTGCTTGCCGAGACGGGTTCCGGAAAGACGACTCGTGAGTACAGCTCGCGCAACTCGGATCCGCCCACTCTCAACTGATCCGTCCGCTCGCTCCGCCCTCAGAAATCCCGCAATACATCCTGCGCTCCGAGATCCCCTGCGCCGGCCCGCGCATCGTCTGCACCCAGCCTCGCCGAGTCGCCGCCATCTCGCTCGCCCAGCGCGTCTCCGCCGAATGCGGCACCCAAACCGGCGGACTCGTCGGCTACACCGTCCGCTTCGACAACAAAACGAGCCGCACCACGCGCTTGACGTACGCGACGGACGGCGCGCTGTTGGCGGAGATGCTGGGCGACCGCGACCTCGAGGCGTACGATGTCGTGGTTCTCGACGAGGCGCACGAGCGCAGCTTGCGAACCGACATGTTGATGGGCTTCCTGAAGGACATCCAGAAGCGGCGGAAGGAGAAGGTGCGCGCGTGGAAGGCGGAGCAGGCAAAGTCGAAGGGAAAGGCAAAGGCGAACGGGGTCGTCGCGAACGGCGAGGCGGACGGGAAGAAGAGCGCCGAGGAGAGGGATCCGACGGAGCTCAAGATTGTCGTCATGTCGGCGACGATCGACGCGAAGCGCTTCAGCGACTTCTTCGACCGGTGCGTTCGCCGTGTTCCCGCCCGTCTCGCTCTTCCAGCTGACCCGTTCTCTCGCGCACAGAGCTCCCGTCCTCTACGTCGCCGGACGACAGCACAAGGTCAAGATCCACTACGCCGAAGAACCGCAACCCGACTTTCTCGACGCGGCGCTCAAGACCGTCTACCAGATCCACATGCGCTATCCGCCAGGCAGCATCCTCGTCTTCCTCCCAGGTGCGTCGCGCACAATCTCTCGGTCTCTTGCGCTTGCGTCTGACGCTCCCTGCATTCCGCTCGCAGGTCAGGAAGAGATTGAGGGACTGGCGGCGTCGATCAAGTCTTTTCTGCCGAGCTTGCAGAAAGAATACCCGGACGCCGAGGAGGTACGCGGCGAAGTGCTGCTTTACTCGCGTTGATGATGCTGACTCCTTGCCCGCCTCTCGTCTCGCTTTCGCCAACTTACGCTCCGCTCGCCTCGCCTCTCCGTCTTGCGACCCGACATCCGCCCTCGTTCACTTCGCTCTTCTCGCCCTCCAGCTCCTCGTCACGCCTCTCTACGCCAAGCTCCACGCCGCCGAACAGGCGAAAGCTTTCCTCCCATCCCCACCTCGCACTCGCAAGGTCATTCTCGCGACCAACATCGCCGAGACGTCCGTCACGATTCCGGGCGTCAAGTACGTCATCGACTGCGGACTCGCGAAAGAGAAGCGGTATCACGCGGGAACCGGTGCGTTGCGATCTCGCTTGCAGCACGAGGACGGGATGGGGATCTGTCGAAGGCTGACCTCGCTACCCTCGCACAGGCATCGACTCGCTCGTCACAGAGAGCATTTCGCAGTCCTCGGCGAAGCAGCGCGCTGGTCGTGCTGGTCGTGAAGTGCGCAGCAGTCTTCGCTTCGTCTCGTCGTCGACGCCCCAACTTACACTCTCTCGCGCAGACCGACGGCTTCTGCTTCCGCCTCTACACCGAGGCGACCTACAACGGGCTCGAGAAGCGCTCCCAGCCCGAGATCCAGCGCGTCTCGCTCACTTTCGCCATCCTGCACCTCCTCGCTTCCGGCCAAGACGACGTGTTCAAGTTCAGCTTCATGGACCCGCCCGACGTCGAGTCGAGTGCGTGATTCTCTTCTGCTCTCGGCCACTCCCTCACTGACCTGTTCGTCGTGCGGGCAGTCAAGTTCGCCCTCCTCACGCTCATCGGCCTGAACGCGCTCGACAAGCGCGGCAAGATCACGCCGCTCGGCCGCCAGATGGCGCAACTTCCTCTCGACCCTGTCTACGCCCGTGTCCTCGTCGCCTCCTTCGTCGAGGGCTGCCCTCGCGAAATCATTGACCTCGTCTCGCTGCTCGGCTCGAAGGACCAGCTCCTCATCAACACCAGCTCGACCCGCGACGCCGCCAACGCAGCTCGACAGAAATTCGTCCACCGCACTGGCGACCACATGATGCTGCTCAACATCTTGCGGGCATACGAAGAGCTCGACGGCAAGGACGAGCGGAAGCAGTGGTGCAAGGACAACTTCATCAGCTTCAAAGCGATGTCGTCGGTCCTGGACGCGCGGAAACAGCTGCTCGAGCGTGCACAGCGGTTGAAGCTGGGCGATCCGGATGCGAGCGCGGGGGACGAGGCGGAGCCGGTCTTGAACGCCCTCATCGGCGGTCTCTTCGCTAACACGGCACTCAGGCAGGAGGACGGGTCGTATCGGCATACGATGACGAAACAGGTGCGTGCAGTGTGCCGATAACTTTGCTCTGTCTTCCTGACCCGCTTCTCCCTCCGCAGCTCGTCGCGATTCACCCGTCCTCGACGCTGCATGGCAAGAAGGCGCCCGCCATCATCTACGACGAGCTCGTCTTGACAACCAAAACGTACGCGCGCGGTGTCTCGTCCATCGAGCCGTCGCAGATCCGGAGCAAGGTTCGTCGCTTCCTCCGCTTTCTGCTTTTCGAACTCCAGTTGATCCGAGTCCTCGCAGGCTCCCTCACTCTTCGGCTCGTCTCTCAAGTAGCTTTTGCATGTGCAACTCGAAACCTCGCGAGTACCGCTCCGCGCAACCGAAAAGAAGAGATTGCGTTGGAACGAAAGAATGCATTGACTTCCACGAAGTACGAGACAACAACAGGACATGCGAGCTGAGAAGCAACCGTTCTCCGTCTCTACCGCTTGACGATCGGCATCGCCTTGATAGCACCGCTCCCTCCTCCGCTCCTCCCGCCCGCTACGCCGCCCGCCCTCTTCGCGCCGCCGCCGGCCGCCCCGCCGCTGTACGCGAACGCCGAGAGATTGAGCGGCTGTGCGGGCTTGCGGATCCCGCGAGACGTCGAGGCGGATGGTTCCGCCGAAGTCGAGGCAGTCGAGCGACTGCGCAGCAAGAACGGTCAGTCGCGGTGGGTGAGACGAGCGAAGAGGAAATTGGACGCACGAGTCACTTGTCTTGCCAGCGCCGGCGCCAGCAGGACCGCGCGAGGTTGAACTGGAAGCGTTCGACGCGACCTTCTTCGGCGGAGCCATCGCCGCCTTGTCCGTCTCCCTCGATTTGGAGCGAGCCTTGCGGACCGCTTCGATGCAGAGGACTTTGGCGTGCGAATGGCTGAACCAATCCATCTGCTCGTCCGTGAGCTCCTCGATGCTGCAAAGGCGACCGTCAGCGGGAAAGCACAAGACGGGAGGGGTACCGACTCACGCAGCGAGCTCGCGGTAGCTCGTCGGCTTCATGGCGGCGATGACCTGGCAAGGAGAGAGTTGCAAGCTGGGAAATGAAGAGGCGAACAGCGTGCAGCGCACCTGGAGGAGTTCTTCCGAGATGATGCCTTCGGCGTCGCAGTCCTCGTCGGTCGCCGTCTGCTCGCCATTCTAGGTTAGCGGAAGGCTTGCAGATCGAGAGAATGACACAATCGCACCTGATTGCGAACGTCGAGAAGCTGGCGGAAGAGGACCTGCGTCTCGTCTTCCTGCCCAACCTTCGCAGCGCCGTTGAGCGAACCCGAGGTCGATGAGCGGACGACGCGGCGTCCGAGGTGGTCCCTGCGTCGACTAATCATGTCAGCGACGTCTTGCAACGAGGTAAGCAGGCGACGACGTACCACTCCTCCTCGATCTCGTCGTACACGCCCGTCGTCTCGTCGTACAGCTCGTCGACGTACTCGCCGCCGTACTGCTCGTGGTCGTACGACTCGTCGATCGTCTTCTGCTTCGCGGGCGCCTTGCCCTTCTTGCCGCCACCGCCAGACTTGCCGCCCTTTGTGAAGCCCATCTGGAGCGAGAGCTTGCCGGAGAGTAACTGCTGAGCGCGCGGACCGAGCGTGACGTAGGCGTTGGTGAAGCCCAGACCGTTGCGCTCGTAGCGCTCGCCGAGGACCTGTTCGGCGGCGAGAAGCTGGAAGAGACGCTCGCAGTCGCCGCGGTCGATGCTCGAGCCTTTGCCGGCGTGTGCGAGCTTGTCGTGACCAGCGCCGGCGATCTGCGCGGGAGCTTCAGTCAGCGAGCGGGACGAGCGAGAGAAACAGCCGACTCCGGCGCACCTTCTGGGTCTTGCTGCCGCGGAAGACGTCGATGGCGTAGAGCATCGTGACGCCTTTGTCCTTCTGGATCGCCTTGACGAGCTGCGTGGCATCCTTGGCGAGGTCGGTGATGTCGCGGTGCTCGACGTTCTTCGGCGCGAGACAGTTGTCGCACGTCTTGTGGCATTGCTCGCGCGGGAACTGCTCGCCGAAGTAGTGGAGGACTTGCGAACGACGGCAGTCGGTCTCGTTCATGCAGTACTGCACGACGCGGCGGAGGTTGGCGCGGTTGTGGTCCTTCTGCTCGGGCGTGCCATCGCCTTCGTCGATGAGCCGCATGATGAGCTTGGTGTCGGCGTAGGCGTAGTAGAGCACGCAGACCGACGTCTGCCCGTCGCGACCAGCACGACCCGTTTCCTGCGAGCGGCGAGTGTCAGCTGAATAGTCCCGCTCGACGAGGCGAACTGCGAACGCACTTGATAGTACGCCTCGAGACTTTGCGAGAGCGTGTAGTGGCAGACGAAGCGGACGTCGGGCTTGTCGATGCCCATGCCGAAGCTGCGAGGGACGAGAGGCAGTCAGTTCGAGTGCGCTGAATGAGCGAAGAGTGTGCGACTCACGCGATGGTCGCGCAGATCACGTGGATCTCGCCCGACAGCCACTGCACCTGGACGCGCAAGCGATCGTCCTTGTCCATCCCGGCGTGGTAGTGCATGCACTTGATCCGGTGCTCGCGGCGAAGTCGCTCGGCCGTGTCCTCGCACTGCTTCTTCGACGAGCAGTAGATGATGCCGGACTCGCCGGCATGCTCGCCCTTGATGAAGTCGGCAATGTCGGAGAGGACGGAGCGAGTCTTCTTGCGGACGAAGTACTTGAGGTTGGCGCGGTTGAAGGACGAGGTGAGCATGAGAGGGCGGTCCATCCGAAGGTTGGTCATCACGTCCTGCTTGACGCGGTCGTTCGCCGTGGCGGTGAGGGCGATGAGGGGGATGCCCGGGTAGTCGCGCTTGAGGGTGCCCATCTCCTTATAGTCGGGGCCTGCGAGGAGGAGTCAGCGCGCAAGTCTCGCAGAAACGAAGAATGCAACGCACGGAAGTCGTGTCCCCACGAGCTGACGCAGTGCGCCTCGTCGATGACGAAGCGGGCGAGCTGCTTGCGGTTGTACAGGTCGGCGAGAAGGTTCTGGAAAGCCTTTGACTTGACGATCTGCGTGAAGTGGGCGAGCGAGCGAGTCAGCGGGAGCGCTTGACGAAGTCAGCGGAGAGCGCACCTGCTCGGGCGTTACGTAGGCGAGGCAGGCCATGGGCGGATCGTTCTTGAGGCAGCTCATCACGAACTTCTTGTCTGCAGCGGGCATCGTCGAGTTGAGGAAGACTACGGGGATGTCCTTGTCGTACAGCGCACGTGTCTGATCGGAGATGAGCGAGAGGAGAGGGGAGACGACGATTGTGACGCCCGAGGTGACGCCGGTCGAGACGACGGCCGGGAGCTGGAAGCAGAGCGACTTGCCACCGCCGGTCGGGAGGAGGACAAAGACGTCTCGTCCGGCGAGCGTCGCGTTGATCGCCTCCTCCTGGTTCGTGCGGAAAGACTTGAGGCCGAAGCGTTGCCGCAGCGCCTTGAAGACGTCCTTTGTCCAGGGGTGAAGCGCCTTGGGCTTGGCAGCGGGCGCAGCTTTGGCGACGGTCTTGCTCGTCGAGGCGACGGCGGCGCGCGGCTCCTCGATGATGAGGTCGCTCGCGGTCGAGACAGCCGAGACGGTGCGGTTCTGGGCGGCGGGAGGAGGAAGTCGAGCGGGCTGCTGGCGCTGCTGAGGCGGCTCGTATCGCGGTGGCGGACTGTCGAGTCGCACGACCGGCGCACCTAGGCCGAGACCAGAAGGGGGCTTCTTCGCCCTTGAGGCGGGCGGACGAGGAGCGGGAGACTCGACGATCTCGAGGCTCTCCTCCTGCGTGTCGAGGTCGCCGTCAAAGTCAACGCCGTCGAGGAGAGCCGAAACGTCGTCGTTCGCGTTGGGGTGGAAGCCGGTCGACGTGGAACCGTTACGCTTGTTGGCCGAGCCTGCGAAGGTCGAGCCACCGCCCTCGAACGACTGATCCGCCGCAGCACCTCCCGCCGGCCTGAAGCGCGCCGTCGCTGGCGTCGCGACTTTCGAACCGACCGCCTCCATCCGCTCGTGCCCGTCGCCCTGCGCTTCCTCGCGACCTTTCCTCGCTGCCATCGCAGCCAACGTCGCGCTATTCTGACTCTCGGTCCCGCTCGTCGTCGAGCTGGCCTTTTGCGGCGCCGGTCCCACTCCCAGGCCGCGGTTCGAGAGTCCCGAAGCGAGTGTTGGCGAGGGGTGATAGCCCACAGCAGGTGAGAAGCCATTCGCATGAGCGGGACTGAACGGTCGAGCGAGGGGGTGTTGATGCGTCGGAGAGGGGGCGATGCCTGAGGGAAGGAGTGAAGACATGCGATGGTTCGGAAGGGGAGGGCGGATGGCGGAGCCGGGGCGAGGGGAAGCAGAAGCGAAGGCGAAGGGGTTGGCTTTGAGCTTGGCGATGCGAGTGTCGAGCCACGAGCTGCGCGAGACCAGTGGTCAATACGTCGAGTTCGTTGAGGACGCAGAGCGAACGCACAGGTTGTGCCGCAAAAAGTCCTCATCGTTTCCCATGCTGCTCCTCCCTCCTCCGCTCGCGAGCACTTCGAGCAGCTCTTCAAGCATGTTGGCGCGCTTCTCGGTCTCGATCTGGACGTCCGAGAGTTGCGTGCCGGATGCCAGGAGTTGGGCGCGGTATTCGGCAAGTCGTTCGTCGACGTAGGAGCTGTCGCAGGCCGTGCGGGGCGGGTCAGCAGCAAGTAACGAGGATGAGAAAGAGGACTTTGCGCACAGCGTCAAGCGCAACTCGCCATCGTCTCGCCCGCCTTTCGACCTGCCCGTCCCGCTCTCCGCGATCTCGAGGAACTCTTGCATGAGCGATGCGCGGCGCTCGGTGAACGAGAGCAGCTCGATCGCAATGTGCGACGAGGGCTGCATCGGGAAGATCCGTCAGCAACGACGAGAGAGGATCGAAGAAAGCTGAACGTACGTCGGCACCCTCCATCGCCTGCGCCGGCTGTCCCGACGACCTCGAGACCGCGCCACCCTTCTCCGGGCTCGCCCTCGCCACTGCACCCACCAACATCTCCCCTTCTCCTTCGTGCTCGCTCTCAGGCACTTCCTCCTTCTCCATTCCCGTTTCAATCCCGCTCCCTCCCGCTTCGGCCGTCCCGTACCCCGAGTCGTCCGAAACACGAGGCTTCTTCCTCCTCGTCTCTTCCTGCTCGCGCTGCTGCTGTAGGAGGAGCGCCGCCTGACCACTCGGAGGGAGGCCAAGCGCCTTGACCGGATCGACATTCTCTATGTCCTCGTCCAGCTCGTCGAATTCGTCTTCTTCCCCTCCCGCGGCGCCGCGCGGAGAGGCGCGCTCTTTTCCTTTCCGTGAAGAGGGCGAGGGGCGCTTGGCGGGGATGACGAGGGAAGAAGAGGAAGTCGAGGCGGGAAGAGGAGCGGGTTTGGCGGCGAAGTGGGAGGAGACGACTACTTCGCCGGTGCTGCTCTTCGGTCCGAGTGCGGTGGTCGACGTGGACTGTCGCTGAAGGTTCGAGGGCGCGTTCGAGGTTGGGTTGAGCGAGGTGAGAGGTGTGTGAGGGCGGGAGGAAGGACCAGCGTGGGGTGTGAAGGGCATGGGGGTGTGGCAGCCGACTCGCGTAACGACTGGGTGTGCTGTGAGAGTGAACGAGCAGAATCAGCTGGATATCTCGGGAGGAAGCGACTGTCGAGGGGACGCACCGGACGACGAAGGACCCGATGCCGCGACAACCTGCACGACCCGGCCCGCGACACTGCCCGGCATCTCCTGCGGCCCCTTCTTCGTCCCTGCACCCGCTCCACTGCCCGCACTGCCCCTCGAAGCGGTCGAGCCAGTCGTGTTGGTCCTGACGGCAAGAGGTTGCTGAGTCGGCGTCGCGGCGGCTCCTGTGGGCGGCTGAGCGGCGTTGGCGGATCCAGCAGCGCGGAATGCGCCGGGCGGCATGGCGAGTGAGCCTGTCTGGCGCAGAGAATGCGAGGCGAGCGAGTTGTCAACAAGAGAGCGTGTCGAGGACGCGTTCGAGCCAAAGTCAACACGGCGAGCGGGGCTGGCGGTGGTCTCGTCGTACTCGTGCGAGTCTTCTGGTCACGTACAGCCTTGTCCCGACTCGCCAAGTCGAGTTGACGAGGAGATACCGAGTTGTAATGAGCTGAATACAAAGTCGAGTGTAATGAGCTGATTACAACTGTTGGCCAAGTCGCTCACACCGCTTTACTCCGCTCTGACAGCCTGGACAGACCCAGAGACCTCCCGCGACCATGCTGCGAACACTGCTGTCGACTCTGAGCGCCGCACTCGCGTTCTCGGCGCCCCTCGTCGCCGCCCAGGACATCACATCGAACGCGACCTCGCTCACCGGCACTTGGTCCAGCGGGAGCGGCGCGGTCGTAACGGGACCTGTGAGTCGGTGCACGTTCCGACTGGGCTGTGACAAGGAGCATCGGGGTTGTTGGCGGCGAGCAGAGGGTACTTGCTCGGTCAACGGTTTCGAAGAGGCCATCGCTCTGGCTTTCGCCCTGGGGTCCTGAGGGTAGATGGACTGAGGCTTGCGAGAACGGGAGAATGCTGTGGCGGCTGGGCAGGCCTCGAACTCGCTTACTCGCTGTTGACGGATTCCTCGTTCGATGAGGCGGCGTGAACGGAGCGGAATGGCCGACTGCGACGACGGGGCTTGAAGGACGCGGGAGATGAGCACACTGACGCACTGAGCGCTAAGCAGCTCGCCGATGCGCCGGGAGCACCTTGCTGACTTCGCTTCCTCCCTTCCTCCATCCCTTCGTCCCGCTTTCCCTCTCGCACTCCGTAACTTCCCGCCGTACACCTTGCCCGCGCGCAGAGCTTCGCCGACCCGATGAACAACGACCGGCCGTTCATCTACCCCTCGAACACGGGCATCTCGTACTCGTTCACCGACGACGGCTACTTCGAGATGGCCCAGTACCGCTTCAACGCCAACGGTGCGTCCGCACACACGTCTCTGAGGTGACAGCAGCGCTGATGCAGTACCGCGCACAGCCTCGCGACCGGATTGCCCGACCGCGGTCGTCTTGTGGCAGCACGGCACCGTGAGTCGCGCCCACGCTTCCTCATCTGCTTCCCTCGCTGACGCGCTCGCGCACGCAGTACGCCCTCCACCCGAACAACTCACTCACGATGGACCCCTCTCCCTTCGCGATGGACGGCCGCGTCCAGACACAAAACCCCTGCAGCCCGACTACGAACGTCCTGACCGAATTCGCCCAATTCGAGGTGTGGAACTCGTGGAAGATCGGGATTGATACGAACCATGCGGCGTATGCGTTGCAGGCTGTCGACGTCAATGGGAAGAAGCCGAGGTGAGTTCCCGCGCCGAGTCTGCCGGTTTTTGCTCCCTTTCGGGTGGTGGCCGAGACTGATCAGCTGACTGCGATTCTCACAGGATGTTCCTCACCGTCCGCCCTCCGACAATGCTGCCGACTGCGAGTCTGACGGGAATCTTGTGCGTCGCAAATCTGCATCCGCCGAGACGGAGCTTGCTGACCTGGTTCATGGCTCGCAGCAACGGCTCGATTCCCCTGTCGCCGTGATCCATTCTCGAGGACTAGCTCGCTCGCTCGCTCTTACGGACAGTGAGTCTGGCTGAGCGCTCCCTCCTTCAACCCGAACCAAACTGACTCCTCGTCGCCTTTCCAGCTACTTTGCCTCCCGCCTCTTGTTCCCAGCCACGCATACCCTTCTTTCACGTCCTTTCATCGCTCGATGCGCCAGCTCGGCCGCTGTGCAGGCGAGACGAGCGATCCTTGGCGCCGTTTGTTGTATTGCCAGACTCCCGTAGACACTCGCTCCCTACCCTGCGCTCGTCGCTCGTCCTCGAGAGACGTACGTTGTCCCTGGCGAGCTGCTACGACGCCTGCTTCGCCGCTGTGCTTCTCCATCGTCTTGAGCGAGCGTCCGGTTCGCTCCTTCGCCCTCGACCATTCGCTGCTTCGTGCGCTTTCGCTGCTGAACGAGCTCAGTCAGCTTCAGTGACTGTCTACTCGCTCTACCGATCACAGCCAGCCTGTCCCGCACCCTTCCCACCCACTTCTCATCCTCATCGTCACCTCCCCACCTCATCCTCCCTCGCTCCCTTCCTCTCATAACGACGCCCGCCATGTCCGATGCACGAGCTCGCCTAGACGCTGCTTCGACGTTCCTGCTCCAGAGCCCGCCAGGAGAAGGTGTGTTTGCTCGTTTCTCGTTCGCTTGCGGTCTGGCTTGAGAGGGGGTTCGGGCGGCACCTCGCTCATGCAAGCCTCTCTGAGGTGTCCAGACTCTTGAACGAACGCTGACCGATCGCGCCGCGCAGTGAACGACGTCCTCTCCGACCTGCGCGCAATCCTCTCCTCCTCCGGCCTCTCCGACTCCCAAATCGAGTCTGGCCTGCTCCCAGCTCTGACAAAGCACAACGCCGAGCAGTTCACGGTTGTTGAAAGTGAGGGGAAGAAGGTGCTCGTTACGCCTGCCTCGAGGGTGGAGGGTGCGGGCGAGGAGGAAGGGACGGAGAGGCATGTTCAGCTGAGGGAGGGAAAGGAGTTTGTATTTGATCATCTCAAGGGGGTGAGTCTTTCGCTATTTTTCGTCGCATGATGAACCTCCGCAGGTTTGCTATGCGTACTTGCAGCGGGTAGATTCACTTACAGCTCTCGCCTCTCACAGCTCGCCTCGTCCGCCTCGCCACACACCTCCCCATTCGACAGCGAGACTTCCACCCTGCGCACCTCACTCGACAAGCTTCTCTCGTCCTACGTCGCGAACCACTACGCTTCGGGCGTCGCAGCAGTCTACACTCTCCCCGACCCGGCCTACCCGCCTCCTGAGCCTGCCGCTGCTCCCACGTCCGAGGAGAAAGCCGCGGAGCCAGAAGGGACGGGTGAAACAGGCTCGATCGCGCAGGACGTCGAAGGCGGGAAGGAGGAGGTAGCGGATGTAGCAGCTGACACGGCTGAGGAGGTCGAGAAGGCGTTGCCTGAGGAGGGAGTTGAGACGGTTGGTGGAGAGGGGGCGGCGCCGACTGGGACTTCGGCGGAGGAGGCGGAGGCGAAGGAGGCCGAGGCGGAAGAGAAGGGGAAAAGTGCGGAGGCGGTCGAGGACGACAAGATGGATGTCGGAACGCCTGCTACGGCTCCCGCTGAAGTTGAGGAGGAGCCGCCT
The DNA here is from genome assembly GCF_000320785.1 of Rhodotorula toruloides NP11. Taxonomy (NCBI): domain Eukaryota; kingdom Fungi; phylum Basidiomycota; class Microbotryomycetes; order Sporidiobolales; family Sporidiobolaceae; genus Rhodotorula; species Rhodotorula toruloides. Next base: position 15,489 of record NW_015622967.1, read on the forward strand.
GCTTCGACGACGGAGGATGCTGCACCCGAGCTGCCTCAACCACGCCCGTCGCGACTATTCGGCCTGTACTTCGTCGGCAACAAATACAACCCGAGTAACTACTGGTGCGTTCGCCCGCAGGCAGCTGTCGGTTCCGATCTTCGCCTTGAGCGTTGAGCTGACGTGTAGTACGCTGTGCGCTCGCTAAGCAGGACCGGTCGGTGGCGCTCGACGTACCAGCTCGACTATGCGAAGGGGACGCTCGAGGGCACGGCGCAGATCAACATCCACTACTATGAGCAGGGTGCGTCAAAGGGCTCGCTTTCATATCTGTACCTTCACAAAGGGTCCTGAGTTGATGGAGATGCTCGTGCTTGTCGCAGGCAACGTCCAGCTCTCGACGACGCTCAAGTCCTCCGCGACCCTCTCCCCCTCGCCCTCGCCCGAATCCGTCGTCGCTTCCATCAAAGCAACCGAATCGTCTTTCCAGCGCCAGCTCGGCGAAACATACAACGACCTGTCGGACGCCAGCTTCCGCGGCCTGAGGCGCGCGCTGCCGAAGACGAGGAGCAAGCTTGATTGGGACAAGGCGACGGGGATGCGGTTGGGTCAGCAGATTGGTGGTGGGGCGCAGTAGGCGCGGCAGAGGGGATGTGCGGCTGTTTGTGCAGGGAATGGACAGTTTCGAGTTGTTCTCTTCGAGGTGGTGGTTCGCGTGTCTCCTCGTCTGGCTTCCGCCCGGGTTCGTCAATGAGCTACGAGTCTTCTGGAGACCTCGACATTGCTTCTGGCCGCGCCATCGCTCGCCTTTGTCGAAAGCTGTCCCCACTCGCTCCTCCTCGCCGGGTCTTCCTCTTCCGCTTCGCTTCCTCGCTCGACTCGCTCTCGCTGGACTCGCTGACAGCCCGCGCCTGCTCAACAATACTCGCTTGACCTGCCACGCCTACCGCACGCCCCGCCATGTCCCGCGCGACTCCGACGCTCACCGTCGCCTTCAAAGAAGCGAACGGACACAAAGTCCACCTCGACTGCCACTTGCCGCCCGCGGAACACGTCAAGGAGGGAGGCAAGGGTGTACCCGTCGTCGTCTGGATCCACGGAGGAGGTGCGCTGCCCTTGTTCTCGCTCAACTCGTCCCGAGCCCTTTTCGACTCCCCCACTTGGCGTTTAACGAGCGTTCGCTGACCTTGTGTTCGACCGTGCTGCTTTCGACGCAACTCTACGACACCCTGTCACCCCTGCCAGGCTTCTTTGACGGCGCCAGCTCCGACTGGTCCGACGTCAACCTCCATGCGACCCTCTCTCGCGGCTGGGCCTTCGTCGCGCTCGACTACCGCCTCGTCCCGCAAGTCACGCTCGAAGACTGTGTGCAGGATATCCGCGGCGGGTGCGAGTTTGTCAGGAGCGGGAAGTTGGATGAGGTGCTTGGAGGTGGAAAGGTCGATGGGCAGAGGTTGGCGGTGAGCGGATCCAGCGCAGGTGCGTGGCGTCGCTTCCAAACGAACGCAACGACTCGTGGATGTGGAACCGCACCTGTCTGCTCTGCGACGTAGATGAAGCACGTTCGCATGGGCAGCTGACCAGAACTCTTCTCCTCTCCAGGCGGCGCACTCGCAGTCTTTGCAGCGTACACCCTCTCGCCGCCTCCACGCGTCTGCTACTCGCTCTACGGCTGCGTCGACCTCCTCCACCCCTCCTACAACGCTCCCGTCCAGTTCCCCTCCGGCCACATCCCCTACGACGAAGTCTCCTCTCACCTCGACCGCAACGGACCCGTCGTCTCGCACTCTCCCGCCGAAGTCAACTTTGCGACGATGGAGGCGTTCAACCGCACTCGTGCGTGCTTCTACGCCATCCAGGAGGGCAAGGTCCTCCCCTGGTCGACCCGGGTCGCCGAGCCTATCGACTTCTCGAACCCGCCTGCCGAGCTCAAGCGCTATGTCGGTACGGAGCTGGTCAAGAGTGCGAAGGAGCCGAAGAAGGAGCACATCCCGCCTACGGTGTGCGTGCACGGGAGCGACGACTTGATGGTTCCGTTTGCGCTGTCGGAGGAGTTGGTCAAGGTGCTCGAGGATGCGGGTGTCGATGCGGAACTCATCGAGGAGAAGGGGGCGAACCAGTGAGTTGCAGCTTTCTTGCCATCTTCCAAGCGCACTAGCGCGGTCGTTCGCCTGGCTGGAGGGTTCGAGTGAACTGCTGCCTGGCTCGTTCAGACTGTCGACGTGCGCCTGAGCACGTCAGCTGATACTTTGCATCCACAGCGGCTTCGACCTCATCCCAGGCGTCTACGGCGACTCGACCAAGATGCAGGTGTTTGAAAAGGCGAACGACTTTATCGCCAAGTACATTTGAGGCGCCGGTTCTCTCGAGCTCTTATTGGAGAGTATTTATCGAATGCAACAGGGCTGTAATAGCAGGCAGACAGGGTCACTGAAGCGAGGCGACCGCGAGATTGTCTTCCTCCTCCTCTTGCATTCGCTCTCCTGGCTGCAAACTCGTCTCGCTCGACTGCACTGTTACTTCGCTAGCTTTGTACATCTGCTTTGACTCCACACGCGCCCTCAATCGCCCTCTCCACCGCGTCACTCCTTCCCCGATCCTCATCTCTCTGCCCGTCGACAACACGCTCTCCCACGCGACACACGCACGATGACGACCAAGCGACAGCTCGGACTGGCAGAAGCATTTCTCAACGCCCAGCAGCGCGCCTCCACGCCTCCTGCGAAGCGCGCGCGCCTGAGTGCGGCCGCACCTCTTTCGACGGCGGCGGCGGCGACTGTTGCGGGTGCGGCAGGACAGGCAGGACAGGCCGAAGCAGTGGAGCCGACGGCATCGACCTCTTCTATCTCCTCGTCGCCCTTCTCGCCCTCGTCACTCCTTTCGTCCCTCTCCTCGACCGGCTCCTCCCCCACCGAATCCGACCTCCTCGCTCTCGAATGCGCAACCCTCCATCCTTCCTGGCTCGAACACCTCCGCGACGAGATCCGCAAACCCTACTTCCTCGACCTGAAGCGGTTCCTCTGGAAGGAAGGGTTGAAGGGGGAAAAGGACCGCGAGGGTGGGAAGTTGAAGGTGTTTCCGCCAGGTGCGTGCGGCGGCGAGGGTTGCTCTTCCCCTGGCTTGAGAGCACTGGACTGAGCTTCTTCCATGCCGTGCTCCGCGCAGCTCGAGACGTGTACGCCTGGTCGCGCTACACACCTTTGCAGGATGTCAAGGTGGTCATTCTTGGGCAGGACCCGTACCACGATGACGGTGCGTCTCCAAACTGCTCTACAAGCACCTCCGACTGCATGCTGAATCGCTGGTCCTATAGGCCAAGCACACGGTTTGCCCAATCCCTCTTTCGCGCGACTCGAACCGCCGACTGACTCCTTGCCTCTTTCGCTGCGCAGGCCTCTGCTTCTCGGTCCGACCGGGCGTCAAGATTCCACCATCGCTTCGCAACATCTACAAGGAGATCAAGGAGGAGTACCCGGCGTTCGACGTGCCTAAGCATGGGTGAGCCGCACGGATGACGAGAGCCGATTTGCTTGTCGCAAACTCGGCTCGACGGTCTTCTGCAAGGAGCTCACTAGACTAACCGCCTTCGCTTCGCAGGAACCTGATCTCCTGGGCCCGCTCCGGCGTCCTCCTCCTCAACACATCCCTCACCGTCTCGCCTCACAAAGCCGGCTCGCACTCGAACCGCGGCTGGGAAGACTTCACGGACAAGGTGATCGAGCTGGTCGACAAGCATGCGGGTGCGAGCGAGGACGGGAAGAAGGGGAAGGGGGTGGTCGTGCTGGCTTGGGGTGCGTGGGCGGCGAAGCGTGTTGCAAAGATGGACAAGGTGAGCGCAAGGATCCGCGGAATCCGTCTCGAGAACTCGTGTGAGCGACAATCGTGCTGATGCCGTTCATTCTGCGGATACACAGAAAAAGCACCTCATCCTGACCTCTGCAGTGCGCTCAGCCTCTTGCGCTTCTTCGCGTCCAAGCTGATCGTTCTCGCCTACATAGCACCCCTCACCGCTCTCCGCCCGCCGCGGTTTCTTCGGCAACTCGCACTTCCGCAAGGCGAACGAATGGCTGCAGCAGAAGTATGGTCGTGAGTTGCGACTCCCTGCTTTCTGCGAGTCTCGCTAATCCAGGCTTCCGTTCGCAGCGGATGCCGGTATCGAGTGGACGAAGCTGGATATCGAGGTGGAAGAGACGGGCGTTGTGAAAGACGGCGACGTGGTGTAGATCTCGTGGCGCGGTAGAGACGCTTGACATGAGATGATGTTTTATGCCGTCCCTCTCTCGCGTGGGTGTGCTAGCTGTCGTTGAGGAGCGGCGAACGTATATTATCTTGCAAAGCGGCATTCCCATTCCCGCCCTCGAAGGACACCACCGCTCACTCCGCCGCCGTCTCAGCTGCCCGCTCCGCCCTCGCCAGCATGTCCTCTCGCCTTTGCAGCACCCTCTGCCTCCACCTCCGATCCCACTTCCTATTGACCTCGATCCCGAGCCTCTCGCAAACCATCCTCCCGCGCTTCGCCAACTCCGCATCGACCATCTCTTCCGTCACCTGCTGTCCCTCCTCCGCCTTCTCCACCGCCTCGCGCGCATCGTCCCTTATCCGCTGGAGGAAGCCCGACTTGATCGCCGCCGCGACGTTCGACTCGCGACGCAAGTTCTCGAGTTCCCACACTGAGCGGAGGAGCGCGTCGTCCCATGCGGGCGGGTGGTTGTCGTGGACCTCGAGGGCTCGGAGGTATGAAGAGATGTCGGGATCGATTGATGAGCTGATAGGAGACGGCGAGCGGGATGAGCGAGAATTGCGACGAATGAAGGGGGTGCGAGGCATGTGGCCCTGATGAACGAGGTAGGGCGGGATCGGGAGGTGAGAGTACGGTTGTTGTGCCTGTGAGCAAGTCGAGGAGTGAGCGCTGCACTAACAGGGAGAAAGAGAAACGGACGAACCGCCTTGCCAGCCTCGTCGTCGAGCAAGAGTGTCCGCTGCGCACCCATCTCGTCCCGCCGGGCGACCTCCTCCGGGCTCAACGCCTCTCCGACACCGTCCCTCGACGTCGCAGAACCTCTCCTTCCATCCTTCGATCCACGCTCCTCTGCCCACCCGAGTCGCTCCCACACCTTTGCCAAATCCTTGACCGTTTCGACGTCGCCGTGATAGTCCATCGGTGACAGCCCCATCATCTCGCGCGTAAAGACGAGTTTCAGGACGTCCCCCTCGCTCGGCTCAAGCTTGTACGGCGCCTGAACGTAAACGTAGTCGCCGTGGCGGGGCGGTGGGGTAGGTGAGCGGGAGGGCGAGAGAGCGCGGTACTTTTCGGCGATAGGTGAAGGAGGGAGAGGCGCTTTCGGGTCGAAAGGCGGGGGAACGCGCGAAGGCGGGATGAGGTTGATGGCGGCGAGCATGGAGAGGACGTTGTACGAGCGGGCAGAGGAGTAGATGATTGGCTGGAAGCGCGGCTTGCCCGAGACGAGATCCGGCCCGGTGGTCGAGCAGATGTACTCGAGAAAGGTGGCGAGGTAAGGGCGCACGACGGGCGTCTTGCTGCCAGCCGCGTTCCGCTCGCCTCGGACGAGGAGCGTGTTGTTCAGATCAAGGATGAGCACGACAGGTTCCTTCGTGCCGACTTGCTCCTCCGTCTCGAACGTCTCAGACTCGCCGTTCGCCGCGTCGAGGTACGTCTGCGTCGGCGGGTAGACGGGACCTTCGCGCCTATGCAGGCGCTCGCGGCGCGCGGGAGGGACGTAGGTGCCATCACCGGTGTATGCGTAGGAAATCGGAGCGCGATCGTCGGGTCGGTCTCCCTCCTGCCGACGAGCGTCGTCCCGTCTTCCGCGCGCTGGGGACCTGGGCGGCTGAGGACCGTATCGCGGCGTTGTGGAGTGCCAGCCGTTCTGGTCAGGAGCTGAAGGAGAGAAGGGTGCTTGAGTCGGTACGCTAGGGTGGAAGAAGGGTTGAGCGGGTGCCGGGACGAAGGGAGCGTCGTTATAGGGCTGAAAAGGCGGTATGGGCGGACCCCAGGCCTGCCAGTTCGACGGTCCGGGCTGCGGCGCATACGTCTGACTGAAAGGACCCCAGTCGAATGCACCGAAGGGAGGAGCGGCTTGCTTTGGGAAGAAAGGCGGCGAAGGAGCGAAGGAAGGAGGAGGGTAAGGCCTTTCGAGGAGGGTTGTGCCGGTGAGCATGTCGCGCCTCGCTGAGTGTAATCATCGTACGAACCTCGTTGCACCAGCCTGCCAGTCCTGCCAGCCCTGCGACTGCCCGTACCCGTACCCCTGCTCAGCATAAACCGCGTCGCCTCGTTGACCCCCGCCGCTGCCCTGCCCGCGCCTGTCCTCGTACGGCAATTCTCTTCGCTCGTCCCTGCGTCGGTTGTACTCCTTCCCCATGGCGTCTGAGCGTGTGGGCGTGTGTATGCACCGATGAGGCGAGAAGTGGGTCGTAGGACTCGGAGCGAGCAGCGGGAAGCGAGTTGCGCAGCGCAGCATTCGTCTGGGAGACTTTTCTGGTCACTTGAGACTGTCAGCGAGCTCCGCGAGCCGTTGTAGCGTCGAGCAGAGTGAGCGGTCGAATGTCAACCCTGAGCCGTTCACTCGATGTCGTGTTCTCAGCCGCAAGACGACGGTGCAGCTGCGCCAGAACAACCAGTACACACTCCTCAGCACTGCGCACGCTGCGCCTTGCCGCCCACGGTCGTCGCGCGAGGAACGGCCTATTGCGACGACCACTTTACTCAGTCGCTCGCGAGCAGGTTCAGGCGAGGGACAGACGGTGCCCGACTGTACGCGGAGAAGGGCAGGGAGACGTACGAGGGCTCTGCGGGTCCGTCGGATGTCGCGGCGAGGAGGGACGCCCGTCGCAGCGAGGCGAACGGTTCAGAGCGGATGACGAGGCTTGTGGTGGCCTTTAGCGGCGGATGCAGCTCGAGGTGCGTCAAAGGGAGTCATTTCTACTTGCGGACGGACCCTCTGACCCGCTTGTGTTGACAGGACCCTCCTCGACCTCGTCAAGACGACCTACTTCTCCCATCTCCTCTCCACCCCCGCCACCTCCGATCCCGTGAGCGCACCAAACGGGAAAGGGAAGGGCAAGAAGCACGGGTTGCCTCGGCGGCCGGTCTTTGCGGAGCTGGAGGTTGTCTTTGTGGACGAGAGCAGCGTGCCGGGCGAGGTCAGTTCGCTACCTCTCCGCAAAGCCTCCTCGTTACTGACACTCCGTTATACGTATTGACAGCCTGACTCCACCGTCAACGTCCGCCGCGTCGCCCAAGAAGCGACCCCGTTCGCCCGCTTCACCGCGCTGAAGCTCGAGGATGCCTTCGCATCTGCCCATTCTTCGGCTCTCCCGCTCTCCGTCTCGACGTTTGCGCCCTCTCTTCCCATCGTCCCGCCTTCCGCCTCTTCCTCCGCTTCCTCAGCCGACAACAGCGACTCTCGACGAACCCACCTCGTCTCCCTTCTCTCGAATCCGTCACTCTCGCCAACATCCCTCGCCTCGCTCCGCGCCGCTCTCCGGTCCTCCCTCATTCTCTCGCACGTCCGACAAACATCCTCCTCGCCCGCCGTCCTCCTCCTAGGGGACTCGGGCACCCGCTCGGCCATTACGACTCTCTCGGGCATGTCGCTCGGACGCGGTTTCTCGATCGGCGAGGAGAGCGGCGCCGAGTACCTGGCCGCTTCTCTGGGCGATGCTTCTGGCGCAAACGGACAGACTTCAGGAGCAGGGGAAGTGCTCGTTGTCCGCCCGCTCGTGCATGCGACGCTTGGCGAGCTCGAGCATTACTGCAGGCTGATGGAGCTGGAGGCGCTTTCGGCGCAGCAACGAGGTGTGGTGGACGAGAGTGCGAAGAAGAAGACGATTCAGGGATTGGTCGAAGGTCAGTCGGTCACTTCCTTCGCTCGCTGTGACGGGTGCAGCCCGAGCGGCACAGTTCCCGTCTTCTCTTTCGTCTGGTAGAGCTGGCTGACTCCGTTGACATGCGCGCAGACTTCATCCTCTCGCTCGAGACGTCCTTCCCCTCGACCGTCTCGACCGTCACCCGCACATCTCACAAACTCGGCCTTCGTTCCTCACACGCCTCCTTTGTCGCTGCTCAAGCTCGATCTCGCCCGTCAGCACCCCTCGAGACCGCCTGCCTCTGTCCTGTCTGCGGCCTCCCAGCGCCCGAGCGCGCTCAAGCCGAGTCCTGGCGCGAGACAATCGCCATCTCCGATCTCCAGGCTGTCTTGCGAGCAGAGGGAGAGGGAGTGGATGCGACGCTGCGAACAACGGGGGAAGACGGGATCGAGGCGCGGAGGAAGCCTTACGAACCGTCGAAGGCGCATTTGCTCGATTCTGCGGGAGCAGCGGGCGAAGCTGTCGCGAATGGCGATATCTCGACACCCTCGACCCCACCGCCTACAGCAGCAGACGACGACGCAGGCCCGTCCCTCGCGCCCTACCTATGCTATGGTTGCCTCATCGCCCTCTCCTCCTCCTCCTCTTCCGCCGCCGCCAAGAAGTCCTTCTCCGCTTCCTCGACTCTCGTCCTGCCGCCATACGTGCAAGACGCACTGCGTATCCGAGTAGAGCGGGACCAGGGCGTCGTTGGGAAGAAGGAGCTGCGGCGCGAGGAGGATTTGCGGAAGGAGGTTGAGGAGTTCTTGCTGGATGACGAAGAGGACGGGGCAGAAGAGCTCACTCCGTAGGGAGACGGTGCATCGATAGATTGCGTCTCTCGCGACATCTGCTCCGGGTAGTTCACCAAGATACTGGCACCGCAAGCCGTCCAATCCGGATGTCTTTGTACGATCTTGTCTTCTCGGTGCAGTCACTCGATCGCTACTCGCCCTCGCCAAAGACCCCGCTCCAGTCGACCTCCTTGATCGTCTTCGGCACCATCGCGTCGAGCGACCCTCCCTCCCGCAAGCTCGTGAAAAACCTCTGCCAAAAGCGCTTGTCCCGACGTCGATGCTCCGGGTTGGCGAGCGGTGGCAGGACAAAGTGCAGAACGACCTGCTGGGGGTGAGGCAATGTGGCGAGGATGGTGAACACCTGGGCGATGTCGGAAATCAAGCCGTTGCGCGGAGCCGACCTTTTGCGCGAGCCGGTCTCGTTTGTCCGCGTGTACCAGTCGCGCAGGGTGCCTGTAAAATCTTGAAGTCGCACGAGGGGTTGCAGGAGCTCTGGGTGCGGCTCGACTTCGCCGAGGGAAAAGTGGTCGCGGTTGGGGATCCTATCGATGCTGAGGTGAAGCAAAGTCGAACCCAAGGAACGGAAGAGCCGGGAGAACGCATCGCCATGACCAGAGTACTCGAAAATCTCGATCGGAGGACGGTGCTTCGGCTCTGTGAGGCGATACTCGCTGAATTTGCGGACAGAAAGGTGCCGCAGGTTCGGAAACACCGCGAGGAACTCCTCGTCGATCTTGACGTCGGCGACAGCGAGCGTGTGTAGACTGTCGCTTTGCGACGGTGGGCGAAGGTAGAGTTTGTCGGGGTCGTGGATCCAGGCTAAGCCGATTGCCGTGACTTTGGGCAACGTCGATATGACGCTTTGTACGAGGCCGAAGTCGGTGGGCCACATGCTAGCCGTTTCGGAGCGCAGTACACCGTTGGGCGGGCAGATCTTGAAGGTGCGGATGAGAATGCGCAAGTCGGGTCGGTCAAGGAGGACGGAGAGGCGGCAGCGAGCGGTCGGGCTAAGTTCCCAGCACGAAGACGACGAGTACGGGTCGTTTAAGGCCTGCGAGTATCCTTCCTCGTACGACTTCGCGACGTTGACGCATTCGACAAGAACCGCCCTCCAGATGATCGCCCTCGCGACGCTCGCGAACGCCCTCGACGCCAGGCAGCTCGAGAAGACGGCAGCGACTCCTTCGGCGGTTCCGTCAGACCAGCTGTGTTCGAGAATCCCCTTGACGAGTTCGAGAGGGAGTTTTGGCTGATGAGGCGCTGGGGAGGAGTGGGAGTCGTGAGAGGCGTCGCGCGGTTCGCTGGGATGCTGGGGAGTCCCATGGGGAGTGGGGCGAGCGGTGCAAGCGGTCTCAGCCATGCCTAGCGGCGAGCGAGAGTAGCGAAGAAAGCGAAGAGGCCAGCGAGTCGCTTGTAATCTTCGCAATACAAACTTGGGATACTGAAACGATTACAAACTCGTCCTCTTGTTGCAGGGCTCGCTCGTCTAGCGCTACTCGTGCTCCTCCTCGCCAAAGATCCCACTCCAGTCGACCTCATTCACCGTCGGCGGAAGAAGCATGTCCCATGTGCCGTCCTTGCGCAGATTCCGCAGTGCGCCCTGCCACTGGAGCCAGTTGGACACCTGATCCTTGGGGTTGGCGAGGGGAGGCAAAACGAGACAAAGAACGACCTGCTTTGTGCGCGGAAGTGTATCGAGCAGGCGGACGGCCTCAGTGAGCTGTTGAGCCAGCCACCCGTGCGTTCGGAATAAGCGATGGGGATTGCGACAATCTTCGTCGTTGGTGCGGGTGTGGAGGTCCCGAAGTGTAAAGGTGACGGACTCGAGGCGGGCGAGTGATCGAAACAGGTTGGTCCGGGTCCGCTGATCCGTCCAGCATAGCCCCGCAAGATCATCGAACCAGACGGCGCGCAGAGTTGCCGCGAAAGAGTGGAGAAGCTTGCTTAGACCGCCTTGGAGCGAACTGGCCCAGAGACTTTCGACCGGAGGAGCAAGATCCCGCGGAAGGATGTCGAGGAGAAAGAACGATTGGAGGTTGATTTGGCGGAGATTCGGGAAAGCCTTGGCAAAATCGACATTAATACTGATATCGCGGGCTGTCAGAATGCGCAAGGATTGGCCTTGTGCAGGCGGACGAAGGTAGAGATGGTCGGGGTCGCGGATCCAGGCGATGCCAAGCGAGACAATGGCGGGCAAATTCGAGACGACTGCTTGTACGAGCGCAAAGTCGTTGACCCACATCGTTGCCGAATCCGTTCTGAAAACGCCGTTCGGCGGCCACAGGTCGAAAAGACGGATGAAGAAACGCAAGTCGACGCGCTCGGAGAGGATCAGGAGTCGGCGGCGGGACGAGCTGTCGAGTCGCCAACACGAAGAGGACGAGTAGGGACTCTTCATCTGCTCGTCATGGCCCGGCTCATGTGGCTTGACGACGTTCTTGCACGCAATTCGGACCGTTCGCCAGATGATGGGTCGAGCCGCGGCGAGGAAGGTTCGCGAGACGTGGCAGCACCTCAGCAGGGTCGACTTGCCCTCTGCAGTCCCGTCGTTCCAGCACAGCTCGAGGATCTCCTTAATGAGCTCGAGAGGGAGTGTTGGCGATGAGAACGGCGGTGAGTCGGGATGAGGATCGGCGAAAACGGCCTCGGGCGCGTCGGACGGGTCGCGAGCGTGTAAAAGAGGTCCGTCGCGAGCAGTGTGAGCAGTCTTAGCCATGTCCAGCGAGAGCTAGCGAGCGAGCGAAGGTGAAGCGATGAACCGCATTACAAGTGCACCATAACAAGTTGTGCTAATGCAGCTGAATACAACTCGCTACTCCTCATCCTCGTCAAAGATCGCGGTCCAGTCCACCTTCTTCACCGTCTTTGGCACCCTCATGTCCCACCACTCGCTGTCCCGCAATGCACGGAAGAACTCCTGCCAAAAGCGCTTGTTCGCCTCGCGCATCGCAGAATGGGCGAGAGGTGGAAGCACAAAGACGAGCGTGAGCTGCTCCGCGCGAGGCAGCGTGCTAAGCCACCTCAGCATCGTTGCCAGTGCGCCCCACTCACTCGTGTCCACCCACTCTTGCGTAAAGTCTGCGCCGAGAAACTCGGCTGGGAGGACGTACTCATTCGTGCTGGCGTGATGGTGTCGGAGCGTCACGTGGATGGCCTCGAGACGAGATAGGCTGCCAAGGTTTGAAAGTGGGCGGTCGCCACAGTTTGGCGCAGCGGGAAGGTCGTCCAGGTCGAGGCGTCGTAAGGTGGACGAGAAGTGGCTGAGGAGCTCAAGCATGTGTGTGGTGGAAAACTTCATCTTGCTGCGGTAGGTGAGGTGTTCCAGAGGGGGCAGAGCAGGCAAGGGATCGCGGTACAGGTTCATCGTAGAAAAGTCGAGATGGATGAGGTTCGGACATAGCTCAAAGAAGGTCAAGTCCTGGTAATAGGATACGCGCTCGAGACGCGCGATACTGTAGACGGCAAGAGATTGCAGACGCAGGTGCGGGCGTCCTGGTAGGGTGACAGGGTACTTGTCCAGGTCGACGATGGAAGGGGCGAGGAGGCGCACGAGATTGTGCATGCCATCGAGCGCAAAGTGTATCAAGCCCATGTCGTTGCTCCAGATTACGGCGCTCTCCGACCGCTCGATGCCGTTCGGCGGGCGCACGACAAAATCCTGGACGAGCGAGGACAGGTCGGGACGGTCGGCGAGGACACACAGCCTTTTGCGCCCGCTCGAGCTGATGTTCCAGTGAGATGCCGAAAGGTACTGCGGCTCTGGCAGTATCCATTTCGGGGGCTTGTATGCCTTGACGACGTTCTCGCACTGGACCACGACCTCGCGCCAGATGAGCGGGCCTGCTGTTGCCGCGAACGCCCGAGAAGCTGCGCAGCACTGTACGACCGCTATCCTGCCCTCTTCGCCGTCGTCCCAGTACAGCTCGAAGATGTCCTCGACGAGTTCAAGCGGGAGGGTCGGCGGCGGGTTGCGAGGCGATGTGATGAGAGGACGGGCGGCGGGGACGGCGTCAGGCGGGTCGAGCGTGCGCTCGGTAGCATCCAGTCCTGTGTCGATCGCAGCATGCCCAGTCTCAGCCATAGCGAAGGGTGAACGAGGGTAGCGGGTGAGAGGGAGGAGGCGGAGAGGAGGGAGCAACAATTTGACTTCTCGCACGCCTGCAGCGACAAGTGCGTGTGTCCTGCAGCTCTTGTAGTCGTCTGTCACGCGTGCGAGCGGATCCCGCTTCGTGAACGAAAGGCGTGAGCGAGGAGGAGGGCAGAACTCGAATAGTTGCACGAGTATGGCTCGTCCTACAGCCATGCGAGAGTCTAGTCCTTCCCAAACACGCCGCTCCAATCAACCTCCTTGACCGTATTCGGAATCAGCTCGTCCAACACGCCGTGAGCCCGCAAGTCTTGCACGATATGCTGCCAGAACTCGCCATCCTCTTCGCGCTGTCTCGGATTGGCGAGCGGCGGCAAGGCAAACGAGAGGGCGACTTGTTGTGGACGAGGTAGGTAGCGGACAATCTCGAGGATGTGGGTGACGGTGGCAGTCGAGTCTCGCACTATATCCGCCTCAAGCGTGCGGTGGTCGCCCGTCCATGCGGCCTCGTTGCGAGTGGTTGCAAAGTTGCGCAGGACGAAAGTCACGGCCTTGAGCTTGGAAAGCATCGAGAATGTGAGCGTAGGCAGCCAGTCGTCGGGACCGGTGTCGGTCAAGTGGCAGTCGATCTTGAGGTGCGTAAGGGTGCCCCTGAGGGACATGACGAGGTTGCCGGCGTAGGAGTTGCAGCTGCCAATGACAAGACTTGTGATTCGGGGTGTCGAGTCTTTGCGCAGCAGCATGTGGCATTCGACATCCTGCAGTCTCAAGTCGCGGAGGTTTGGCGCGGATTTGAAGAGGTTCTCGTTGAACAGGATGTTGTGCGTACTCAAGGTGTGCAGGCGAGGGTTCGATGCCGGCAGATCGAGCGTGTAGTGGTTGGGGTCGCGGATGTTGCAGGTCACGACGGTTTCGACGGCGGGGAGGCGTACGAGCGCGCTGTGAACGAGGGCGAAGTCGGTAGGCCACATCATCGCCGGATATGTCCTCTCGACGCCGTTTGGCGGCGTGACAACGAAGGTGCGGACGAGAGCGCACAGTTCGGGGTCCGCTGCGAGGGTCCGCAACTGCCGCCTCGTCCGTTCCTCCAGGTCCCAGCATGCCGAGGAGTACGACGTCGACGCCGCTTCGTGCTTGTACTCGCTCTGGTACGGCTCGAGGACGTTGCGGCACTCGGCGACGATCGTCCGCCAGACGATGGGTCGCGCCAAACGCGCAAACGCCCGCGACGCCGCGCAGCAGGCGGCCAGCGCATCGGCGTTCCCTCCTTCGTCGTACAGGATCTCCAGAATCCCCTCGACGAGCTCGAGCGGGAGTGTGGGCGGCCGAGAAGGCGGCGAGTCGATGAGGGGTAAAGGCGCGGGAGAGGTGTTGGGCTGTTCGCTTCGGTGCCGGGGAGCTTCAGGATGCGTAGAGCGGGTCGTACGAGCAGTTCTGGCCGTGTCTAGCGGTGAACGAGTGGAGCGACGAGGTGAAAAGGCGACGGAAAGCACTTGAATCTCGTCAATACAAACGCGGGCTAATGGAACGATCACAATCTGGTCTCCATCGTTGCACTCGCTCGTCTATGCCTCATCCGTCCTTCCCAAACACGCCGCTCCAGTCTACATCCCTGACCGTGACGGGCAGCAACTCGTCCCACGACCCGTCGGCGCGCATCTCCCGTAAAACGTCCGCCCACAACGCGTTGTGCTTCTCGCGCAGGCGTGGATCCGCCAACTGCGGCAGCTTGAGAGCCAGTGTGACTTGCTGACAGCGAGGGAGGTGGCTGAGGAAGCGGAGGATGACCGGGAGGTCGGCGATGTCGCGGATTGACGGGGCCAAGCACGGGCTGTAGAACCTCTTCCGCTCCATCTCCTCGTTCTCGACCCGCTGGTGTAAGTCATCGCCACCGCGAAGGACGACCGTGATGTGTGTGAGCTCGCTGCACATGCGCAGTGCGAAGCTCGACAGGAATTCCGCGGTAGAGGACCCATACGTGACGCAGTCGAGCTCGAGGCGGGTGAGCGTCCGGTCGAACGAGCCAAGAATCCCGTCGATATCGTAGATGCCTTGGCGGATCGTAAGAGTCGTAACGGGAGGTGCGGTAGGTCGCAAGTCTTGTGGGCAGATGCAATCGTCGATGTAGAGGTGTCGGAGCTTGGGGAAGCAGTCGGTGAAGCCAGAGCCGATTGGAAGTGTTGGTAGGCGCAAGGTATGGAGGTGCGGGTTACGTGCTGGCAAGCGCAGGTCGTAGCCATCCCGGCTGAAAATGGCGCCGATGCGGACGGTTTCGACAGCTTGGAGGCGCAGGAGTGCGTCTTGCAGTAGGGCGATGTCGTGGGGCCACAGCAGTGCAGTATTGACCCTGTCGACGCCGTTCGGATCCGCCATGGTGAAGTGCCGGACGAAGGCGCCGAGTTCGACGTTGTCCGCGAGAAGTCGCAATTGCCGCCGCGTCCGCTCCGCGAGATCCCAACTCTCGGCTGAGAACCATGGCAGGTGCGCCTGCGACTCGTAGTCCTCCATGTACGGATTGACGGCGTTTTGGCATTCTACGACGACCGTCCGCCAGAGAATCGGCTTTGCGACGTTCGCAAACGCCCGCGACGCCGCGCAGCAGGCGGCTAGCGTCCCGGCATGCCCTCCTGCGTCGTACAGGACCTCGAGAATCTCCTTGACGAGCTCGAGCGGGAGTGTCGGCGGGAGGCGAGCGTGTTGAGTGAGGGGGAGAGATGAGGGTTTGCGACGGCGAGGAGGGCGGTTCGTGTTGAGGTCCAGGTCTTGTATGCGTCCTGAGCGACGCGTAGAGCCAACGACACGGTCTGCGCGAGCCATTCGGGCGGAGTGAGTGAACGGGAGGGAGGAACGAGGACGAATACAAAGTCGAGGCAATACAACCCGAGTGTATTCGAGCGATTACAACTTGCTTCCGGCTCACGTAGGTACGAGAGCCAGTCGTTGAGACTCTAACCTCCTTTTGCAAGCTTTTGTAGCGAGAAATGGAAGATTCGAGGTGCGCAGCTATCGAGGTGAGCGAGCCAACGACGATTGGGAAGGTCGACTCGAAGACGGCCCGTTGCGTCTGCCACGGCTGCAAACGCCCTGAGAGCTGCTCCTACAGAAACGCTGAGGTATCTACCTCCTTCACGGTCCCCGGAACCATCTGAGGCCACTCCCCCAACTCACGCAAGTCCGCAAAGACTCTCCTTCAAAACTCCTTGTCGCGACTCATCAGGTGTAGCGGTTCCAGCGGCGGCAGTCTGAGCGTGAGCTTGACTTGCTCTTTACGCAGGAGTGTCGCGACGAGCGCCATCAAGCGGCGGACGATGTTGTGCGCGGCGCGGCGTTTGCTGGGATGAGGGATACTCGGGTAGGTTGTCGTGCTGAGGGTGTTCAGGGCCGTAGCGCCGTATCGAAGCGTGATTGTCAGGTTCTTGAGGCTGTCGAGGCACTCAAGAAAGTCCATCGTGGGAGGGTCGGGTCGGTAGAAGAAGTCGAGGTGCAGGTTGTGCAGCGGAGCAAACGGTGCGAGGTTGTCGCCGAGACCCTCATGCGGCCGCGCAAGGAGGGTGAGAGACTGTACATTGTTGAGTGACCGTCCCGTGTAGCCAGGCATGCGCCTTCCGACCGCATCCGCCGGTCGAGTCTTGTTTCGTGCCCGATTGACGGGGAGATCCTGCAAGATATGATGAGCCCATGCTGGTCCGGTCCAGTGCAAGGCAATCAGGTTGTTGAGTCGCGGCTGGGAGAGTGTTCCAAAGTTCAAGACGTGCCGGGGATGAAGAAACGTTGACCAGCGGCCCATCTCCCACCAGTACTCGTAAGCCGGACCGGCGCAGAAGACGACGGGTACGCCGCACAGCTCAGGAGTGACAGAAAAGGTGATGCGGCGGTAACGAGGTGATAAGGTGAAGTACTTCGTTTCTTCTCGGAGGCTGAGGAGTCACGCCAGCGACGCATCCGTCAGCCGAACACAAACGACCTCGCTGCTGGAGTCTAAGGAATGACACGTGGTATGAGAGCGGTAGAGGTAGATGCCCTGGACCGGCTCAAGCTCGAGCGCAAGCGTGAAGATCTGGTCGAGGAGGAGTTGCGCCTCCGCTCGAAACGCGCGGGAGACGAGGCAGAACCGGGCAAGCTGTGGCGCCAGGCCGTCTTCTCGGCGCTCTGCGGCATACGCGATGATGGGTCGGTACAGCTCGAAGGGTAACCACGCAGGGCGAGGTGCGTTGGTGACGGGTTTGGCTTTGGCAGGAATGCGGGCGGGAGGAGGAGCTGGGCGCAGAAGCTCTCGAAGCAGACTCAAGAGAGCACCCATGATGACGCGAGGGACGCCTCCGGAGCGAGAGCGATGTGAGGGAGAAGGAGAAAGAGAGGAGCGTTCGACGCATTGTTCTTCGAGCCGGACGAGATTGCGACGGCGGCCGTTGCTCCACTTGTTCGTGCCCAGAGACGCTTCTCATCGCTATTCTTGCCCTTCAGCTCACTCTGCAGGAAGAAGAAGCTTGCTCGCACTGCGAAGGTCAACTCGAGGAGGCAAAGCTGTCGGGTTCTCTACGCCCTCTACGCCTTGATATGCCCGCTACAGCAGCGCCAAGATATCCACCTCCCTGACCGTCTTTGGCACCATCCTCGGCCACTCGCCTGCAAGATACATGTCCTCCAGCACGTCGCGCCAAAAGGCCTTGTCTGCGCGCCTGAGCACGACCGGCTCGAGGCACGCGAGGTCGAGAACCAGTATGACTTGCGCTGGACGAGGAAGTGTTGCCGCGCACTTGAGCATGATCCGAATACGCCGCTTTCCCACATTGAGATGTCGTGGACGAGGGTAGTGGGCCGTCCCAAGCTCGTTCCGGCTCGTGCTATCATGGCGCAGGGTGAAGGTCAAACGCTCGAGATTCTTCAAGCACTGGAGAGTGTCGAAGAAGTAGATGTCGCAATCGTAATCGAGGGTGAGGAGGGCAACGTTTGCGAAGGGGCGGAGATTCGTGCCGTAACCTTGATGAGGTCGAGAGAGTAGCGTAATAGAGTAGACGTGGGGATACTCAGCCGCACTGGCTATTGACCAATGAGGGGCGGTCTCCGGCAAATCACTCAGAGTGAGGCTGACTGGACGACCCTCCAATTGCCAGTCAAACAGATAACGCGTGACTCTGAACAGGCCGCGCATATCGACATGCAGCGGATACTGGATATTGCGCATAGCGCGCGGAAACGCGTGCGCATCGTCCCAGCAGAGATTGGGGGACTCGGTCCGCGACTCACCAACCGCCTGTATGACGAGTCGTCGTACCCGTGGTCCCGGAACCCTGTAGTAGTAAAGCCATCGTAACCGTTCAAGGTGTGCCAGGGCCTCCTGCGAGAAGCCGACACAGTTGAATCCGTCAGGCCGATCGTAGCCATCCGTACATATCCTATGGGCGCGCTCTGATGGGAGCGAGATAGGCTCCACCTCAAGCACAAGCGTGAAGATCTCCTCAAGCAGTGGCTGAGCCTCCGCCCTAAACGCCCGGCAAACGAGGCAGAACCGCGCGAGATCTCCCGCAAGACTGTCGACGCGTTCTGCGGCAACGAGGTGGATGATGGTGATGAGGAGCTCGACGGGTAGTCGGGCGGGGCGAGGAGGGTTGAGAGCGAAAGGGGAGATGGTGGGTGCGATGTAACGGGAGCGGGAGGGAGAAGCGGGAGTGCGCGAGCTAGGCGAGCTGTGCGAAGAACCCATCGTAGCTGGAGTCTAGCGAGCAGCTGTATCGTCGGGCGGAGAGAAGGTGAGCAAGAGCGGGGAAGAGAGGCAAGGACGCGCGACGTACCTTGAGCGGACCAAACCTCGACAACGCGTCCTCCTGCCCCGGCAACTCCCCATACCGGCGACGATTGATCAAGACGTTGCGATTGCAGAGCAGAGCGAGAGGGTATAAACACGTCCCAAGAGAAAGTCGAGTGGAGACAGGCAAAACAGTGCGAGCGAGATAGGCGCGAGGTGGAAAATGCGAAGGCGTGGAAGGTATGCGGCGAGGATAACGCTCGACAGCGTGCGATCGTGAGCAAGACAGGTGCGAGTGGCGTGAGTAACAGGAGAACCGAGAAGGGGGCGCGGCGAGGAGCGGATGCGCTCGCTACGCTCGAGGCGGAGCGGTGCGCCATGCCGAGGCGACGGTGATGCGCTTCGCCTGCAGCAAGGGAAAAGGCAGCGAATCAGCAACGAGTCTCCTCTGAAAGCTCGAACGGCTGAAACTGCGCAAACCGGCGACGCACCTGTTCCAAGCTGATCCCAGCAAACTTGAGCTCGACGCTCTGCGCCAACTTGTCCACCTCGTCCTCCGACATCGACGGCTGATTCTCATGCCCAATCCCAAGCGGTGCATCCGCGACGCTAAGTCCGGAACTCGCCGCGAAAGGCTTGAACTCGGAGATGACGCGTCGAGGAGGGGATGAGGGCGAGGTCGAGAGCGAGGAGGAGGTCGAGGTCGGGTGTGAGCCTGGTCGTGGAGGGAGAGTCGGGTAAAGGACGGAAGAGGCGCCGGGGATGGAGCGCGCGAAGGAGGAGTTGTAACGGGATTGGAGGTACTTCTCTGTGAAGCGGGAGCCGCGTATCTGGTCACTGGCGTCGTCAGCGTTCGCGAGCAGCGAGCTCAGAGGAGTGAACGCACCTTCTGCAGTTGAGGCTTGGCGGCCTCGAGACTGGGCGCCTCGACAAAGACCCGGACGTTATGCCGCGACTCCTCCGTTTCCCGCTGCGAGCCATCACACGAGACCCGATCAGCACTGCGGTCCGTCAGGACGTTGGCGGACTCCGGAGGAAATGAGTGACTCACGTGGATGCTCTCGAACTTGAGCTGCTTCGTCTCCTCGCCCCTCAGCAACAACCTCTCATGCAGCTCCCTTGCGACATCATCAACCGTCTGCATGCCCGCATGAATCCTCTCCGCGACGGCATTCCCGACCTCCTGGATGAGACGCTCCATCTCGAGGTGTTCGAGGGCGGATCCGACGATGACGTGAGAGAGGAGGTCGGCGGTCGTGAGGGGGACGAGGAGGGCGGAGGTGACGACTGTGAAGGCGTTGAAGAGGTCGAGGCCGTATTGGTAGCCGGAGAGTGCGGGTTCGCAGGCGACGACGAACTGCAACGGTGAGTCGTCAGTTATACTCGCCAATCACGACCATCGCGCTTGCGCCAGCTTCGCCCACGTGTAGTGCGAGACGATCCATGCGAGACTAACGCACCAAGGGGATGCCTGCCGCGGCCATCTGCCTGCACAGTACCAGCGGATCCTCCCCATCCGGTCCGCCTTGAGGGAACCCATCCCCATACTCTCCAATCCCATGACACGGCGCATCGGCAATCAAGACGCACATCTTCGCTGCGTCGGGGCGCCAGTCGAGGTCGAGCGCGGCGCGGATGCCGGCTGTGACGGCTTCGGGTCCGTCGCCGCCACCTGAGGCGTAGAGCGACTTGAGCTGCTCTTTCATTGTCGGGACGGAGGAGGTGAAGGGGAAGGACTTGGTGACGTAGGAGCTGCGGATACTGCGCTGTCAGCTGGATTGGAGCGAAAGGAAGGGGAGACGCGGCGCACTTGTCCTGCGGAGGGTAGTCGCTGCAAGAGAAGGTGTGTCAGCTAACCAGCTAGCCCACAAGTCGTTCCCGTCCCTCCTCGAGACTCTTAGTACGACACGGCTGAGCGAGCAAGACGGACGCACCGGTACCCGATCAATCCGATCCTGAGGCAGTCAGCCGAAGGGAGGTGACCGGACTGGACGATGTTCTCGCAGATGACCTCGATGTTCTTGGTCGCGCTCTGTTTCGCATCGTCGTCACATTCACGTCGAGTATTTGGCGCAAGGAAGAGAGCGAGGGTGAGGATGTTCGTGACAAGTGGGGGTCAGGAGGAGGACGAGGTCAGCATCGCTTCGAGCGGCTCGATGCATGGCGAGAGCGCAGGACAGCACACTCACCGCAATGTACGATCCCATCGCTGCGATCCACACGCACGCGAGCCGCGAGAAGCGAGTTGGTGAGCTCATCGGGACTTCGCTCAACGAGAACGAGGGGAAGAGAACGCACAGCCAGTGCAGTCGAGGATGAAGACGAGGTCGAGCAGCGTGCTGTTCCTCGGCTGGTGCGCTGCAAACGCTGGCTGTCCCCCTCCTCCTCCTCCTGCTCCTTGCTGTCCGAACGGGACAGTGTCGATGCCGCCCAGCGCGGCGAGCATCTCTGCGTTCATGACGGGCGAGTTCGTAGCGTGACAGTCACAGCGAGCAGCGCACAAAGCCACACGAAGCGAGAGACGAAGCGAGGTGAAGAAGAACAAGGGAAAAAGGACCCGCTCACTCCTCTCGAAGCATGCATCCACCCAAACGAGCGCAGGGAATGGTGAGTTGCAACGACAGCAGATTACCGCACCAGCGACCCGAGCCAGCCGATCAGCCCTTTGCTCGCGCCGCCAATAACTCCCGCCGTTCCTCCTCCGCCGCCGCCAGATCCAGCTGACGCCCCTCCTCCTGCTGCGTGCGTGACGATCCGTGCGCGTGTCCACCACACTAGTCCGACAGCGACCGTCGCAGTCAGACCGGCCGACGCATACAGGTAGAACTGCGTCCGTGTGACGGGGAAGCCGAGGAGCGACGAAGCCGACGACCGGTCGGGTCCGTACGGCAGCGCAGAGAGGCTGCGCGTAGTCAACCGGGTCAGCAGATGTCTTGAGTCTGGAATAGGACTGTGAAACGCACGGGTGGATCGCTATCCGCACAATCGTGTGGTACAAGTCCGCCAACTCGCCGCGCTTGACGGAGACCGCCAGCGGGACTCGCAGCGAGAGCTTGCGGCAGTACGTGTCGGGCTGGACCTCGTGACGCTGCCGGACGACTACGTTAGCGCAAGAAGCAATGGTGAGGGCGGACGAGGACGCGCCTGCTGCGCAAGGTCGAGGTCGCTCTTGGTCGCGACAAAGATGGTCGGGATGTCGTCAAGCTTGTATTGTTGCTGTACGACGGCGAGCTACACTGTCAGCGCCTTCTACGGACAGCAGGCACGGCGGCGCAGGAGGACTCGTCCGACGCACCCGCAAATTCGAGACGTAGCTAAACGAGTTCGTATCGCTCGAGTCGTACACGAACACCAGCACGTCCGCCAGCTCAAGCTTCTTCTTGCTACGCAGGACCTCGGACTCGTACGTCGAGCCGAACTCTTGTAGCTGGCAGCGAGAAGCGCGGTCAGCTCGTCGTGTCTCAGGGAGTGAAGATAATGCCACGCACCACAAGATACCGCTCGCCGCCTCCTTCCTCGACACAATTGACCACGCTTTTCCCCTTCCCTCGTCCGCTACTTAGCGCGCCGCGCAAAGTCCTCGCTCCGCCCGCACCCTCCAGCACCTCTCCTCCCGCAAAGCCCTCGACACCTCCCGCAGTTGCCCCAGTCTTCCGAGGCCACGTAGCCGCCTTCCCCCTCACCGCTCCCCCTACAGCCGCAGCAAGACCCTCCTCATCCTCCCCGAAGCCCTTCCCGACGAACGCCCTCAGCAAGCTTGTCTTCCCGCTTCCTGCCGCGCCGAGCACGTACGCAAGGAAGACGTTGCGTTCGACTGGAGTGCCTTTTCGGCGTGAGGGTCGGCGGGGCTTGGTTATTTGAAGGGCGGAGGTGGTCGGGAGGAGTTGGTAAGAGGGGGAGGAGTCGCGGGCGGATGTGGAGGAGGTCGACGAGAACGGGTTGCGGCGGGAGGAGGTGGAGGCGGAGGGTGAGGGCGTGGGTGGGTAGGAAGAGGAGGAGAACGAGGATGAGGCAGACGAGTGTGGGTAACCGAGGTAGGCGAGGTACGAGAGCGTTACACGCGGTTCGAGGAGGGTCGTCATGCTACGGGACGACGATAGAAGGTCAGTCGCAAGTTCAGAGCAGCGCAGAGTCAGCGATCACGCAAAGCGATTGACCAGCTCGAAAGACCAGAATCTCGCGACTCACGACCATTGCGCCAACCACCCCTGCAGCGTGACCGCCCCCTCGGGCGTTGTCAACGTCGTCTCCGGAAAGCCTCCCGCAGCCCAAGGGTTCCCCGGACTCGTCGAGAACAGGTTGTCGAGTTCCGAAGGCGAGAGCGCCCCGTCGCGGTCTTGGTCGAACAGCTCGAAGATGTCGGTGAAGAATTGGTAGCCGCGCGGGGAGAGCTCGGCTGTGCAGTCGCTGGGGATGTCGAATCTGCGGCGCACAACATGTGAGCGCTCCAAGAGACCGGACGAAAGGGGAAGGGGACGCACCGAGGGTAAAGGAACTCTTCCCGCAGCATAAGGTCTTCGCCGTACCCGAAGCACCTAAGCGCCTTCCACGTTGTCTCGAGCCGTCCCTTCTGGATGAAGTATGTATGCAGCGCGAGCCAGCCCTCCTCATTCAGCCCGCCCTCCTCGACTCCGCTTCCGTCCGTCATCTCCTCGACAACCTCCTTGACGCCCTCGATCTCCCTGCTCTGCAACGGCGCATCGAAGACAAGGCGCTGGAAATCGTTCAGCTCGTCGGGCGAGAGGAGGCCATCTTTGTCCGCGTCGACGAGGCGGAAGATGCGCGAGAGGGCGGCGACAGCAGCAGGTTTAAGGGTGTGCTGGCGGGTGTCGTAGAGCGGTGCGGTGGGATGAAGGACAGCGTTCTGGGCGAAGAAGAAGACTTCCGAGATGTTGAGAGGGAGGAGGGCGGAACACTCGACGCAGGTCTGCGGTGGAAGGTCTGTCAGCGGCATGCCAAGCAATCGGGGGGTTCACCCGACGCACCTCGACCTCCTTGTACTCCTGCATGATCGGCACGATCTCTGCAAGGCGCAAGTCATGGTTCAGCAAGCCAGTCCTGGACGAGCGTTTCACGAGACAGCGTTGCGGGGGGCTTGCGACTTACCATCCTCGAGTGCTTGGTTCGTCACTTGCCCTTCTCGCAGGTCAATCTTATTGCCGATGAGGATAACGGGGACGTTGACGCCGAGCGAGCGGATCGTCGGCAGCCAGTAGGTTGGGACGCGGTCGAAGGAGTTGGGGTTGTCAATGGAGTCTGCGCATCGATCAACACGAATCCTCAGCATGTTACGTCTACCGAGCGGAAGCGAACAAGCTAGCTGGCGCAGGACGCACAGACGATAGCGACGACATGCGCTTTCCGGATCTCGTTGACAAGGTGGCTCCTATCTTCTGGTCGGGCTGTGAGTGCGTTGAAGAGCAGCCACAAGAAGTGTCAGTCCATGCAGTACAACAACCAAGAACGACACCTTGAGCGATGCCGAGGGCCAACGCAATCCACTCACGCGAAGTATCGATGATGACGGTCGTCACGTTGTGGCCTGGCGTGACGGCGGGCGGGATGGTGACTTCAGGAAGGACTGTCCGCGGTGCTAGGCGGACGAACGACTCCCTTTCAGCGGTCGAAGCGGGCGAGAGGGGTGTTGGCGAAGTGGGGGGGTGCGCGACGTTGCAAAGAGTCAGCGCGCGCTGGTCTCGCCTGTATATACGTCTACACGGTCAGATGAGAGCATCTACGCACTTGATCAAGGCGGAGATGATGGAGCTCTTGCCGACACCCTCATCGCCGACCAGGCAAACCCTCACATCCCGCATCGCAGCTTGTTCCGACGCTTCGAGCGGGTCAGATTCGATGTGTATAGCCGTATAGCAGTCGGGAAGAACCCCAAGCAAGCGAATCTGAGCGGCGAGCGGTCGAGGTCGAGTCCAAGCAGGTTCCTCTTCATCGCTCTTGCTCCTCACACACGCTCAACCTCGCCTAGCCGGGTTGTAGACCAGCTTGCCGTCGTTCGAACAACCCTCTCAGATTGTCTCCCAGACCCGCCCAAGTCCCGTCGCTCCTGCTCCTCTCCTTCGACCCCCTCGCCGCCTCTCATCAAACACCCCCTCACACTCCTCGCCACCCCTTCGAGCACCCCGAAGATGCCCCAGTCGTTCAAGTCGAAGCCCCCTGCGAACGTCCACAAGGCGAAATCCTCGACGCAGAAGAAGGCGCAGCCCAAGGACCCGAAGAAGGGCGGTGAGTACCCCTCGTCTCGCTCTGGTGCCGCTTTTCGGGTGATAGCTTACTCTGTTCGAACACCATATAGCCCGGACAATCCCCCCGAAGAAGGCCAACCTCGTCACGAAGCAGCAAGTGCACCGAGTTTGTCCCTCTTCGTTCTCTTCCTCCACATCCACCAAGCTCATTTCGCTCCTTCCCGCCCCGCTCGCAGAGGACCACCTCCTCTCACGCCTCGGCTCTCGAGAAGGAGATCGCTGCGCAAGCTATGAGTCATGGGAAGTTGACGATCATGCGGAAGGCGGCGGAGGAGGTCAAGGCGAGAGAGGAGAAGGCGAAGAAGTGAGGCGCCGACAGTCTCCACACCGAGGACGGTGTTTGAAGGACGGGGACTGGTGTTGTACAGTAGCTAGACTGGCTTGTCGCGGCTCTAGTCTTTCCTTGTTGTTCTTTCTCTGCCTCGCTGCATTCGCATCTCCCCTCTTGCCCTCTCCGTCCCTCCCAGGCGAGTCGACGAGACAATGCGATGAATGCAAACAGGCGTGATATAGATCGTCTACCAGAGATCTAGCTGAAGGAGACCGCGAACCCATGCAACAAACACCCAAGACCCTGACTTCCCCTCAAACCCAGAAACCCAATAACCCAATTAACCCAGGATACACTCTAACCCAATAAGAAACTCTAGAAGACTGGTTGAGGGCATGCAACGCCCGGCATGGATGAGGGAGGCGAGCGGCCGGTTAGGCGGTAGAAGTGTTGGACGACGAGGAGGGCGTTGGATTGGTCTGCGGCGGAGTTGGGTCCTTGAGGGTAGTAGAGGCTGCGACGATGAAATCGCGTCAGTACAGAAGGACGAGAAGGAGAGCGAGGCGCAAAGGTTGCGACGAGAGGGAGGAGAGGAGGGCGAGTGCGAAAGGAATTAGACGTACGAGTACCCGTCGTTGTGCGTGACATAGTTGCAGCACTGTGCATCGTGTCCAAACACAGACCACATCATCGAGCCGAGGTACGACCCGCTCTGCTCGATCGCGCTCATGTAGGTCGGGAGCGAGACGCCTCCTCCGGCGGCGGTCCAGTCGAATTCGCCTGCGAGTCATACTCGTCAGCATCGTAGAGGATGAAGGATGCGAGGAGGGACAAACCGATCAAGAAACCCTTCTTGGCCGCCGAAGCGATCCCAAGTTCTTTCGAGAGGATATCCGTTTTGCGAGGGTACTGCGTACGACAATCTCGTCAGCACGCTCTGGAGAGTGCGAGGGGTGAGCGCGACATACTGAGTGGTCGGAAACGATGTCTATGCCTGCGACGTTGAGGCCGGCGGGAGTCGCGCCGGTCGTGTCTGCGCTCGTCCAAGCGTCAGTCTCGCCTTCAAGGGCAATTCAAGTGCGCTCGTCGCACAGTTCCAGATGCCGTTCGTGCCTGCAGACCGGTGCAGACTTCATGATCAGCTCAAAGGTCTCGCGAAGCCAAAGAGTCGAGGAGAGCAGTCGAACGCACCGTCAATGATCAGATGATTCCCATCCACCGCCTTGATAGCGCTCACGATCGCCGAAGTCCACGACGAAGGTGGCCACATCTCGGCGTTCATGTAGCCTGTTCGCGGTCCCATCAGCTCCTCGAGTGGGCAGAGTAGGCAGAGGGAGAGGGACGCACCTCCAAGCTCGTTACCTGTCTCCCAGGCGAGAATGGTCGGATCGTCCGCGTAGCGCTTCCCGTTGTAGACGTTCGTGTGCTGGAGGAACTTCTGGATATACGCCTGTTCTCAGAGGCGGTCAGCGAGGAGCGAGGTCGGAGAAGGGAACGAGGATGGACACACTTTGTAGATATTGATCGTGTTGGAGTCGGTGTAGAAGGCGGCACCTTTGTTGGCTGTCGAGGCGCCCGAGAAACCTAGGATGGAGTACTTGCCGCCGTGCTGCGAGCGGAGGAGCCGTTAGACTGGCTTCGGTGACTGCGTGAGCTCGAGTCAACATACGTAGTAATTGCTGAAGGGCAAGAAGGTCAGCCCCGGGATGGCGGTGGGAGGGAGAGAAAGGTAAACGCACTAGTTGTCCGTGAGAGGCAGGACGATCCTCAACCCATACTGTCCCGCAGCATAGATCACATAATCCCTAATATCCCACTGCTCCTCACTCACTCATCAGCGTCTACCCATCAAACCAAGGAGAAGGTCGGCGAACGCACCGCAACGTCCTGCCAGTTCCCGTTCGACAACTCCAGGTTGTAAGGATTGTTCGACCCGACTGACACGCCGCACGACATGAGGCGGACGGTGTTGGCGCCCATGGCGACGGCGATGGCGAGGGCTTCGCGGACGCGCTGCGCGATGAGATGAAGGACGGTCAGGGAGATGTTTTCAGATGGAAAGAAGCGAGAGAGAGGGGACGCACGCCTTTGTCGGTCCAGTAACCCCATGCAGGTCCCGAGTTCTCGTCCTGGCACTGCGGAAAGACGAGGAAAGAGTCAGCGAGATCCGCGAAGCTGTGCGGAGGTCTGCGCCGCCTCGATTGGAGAAGACGCCGCAAATTTCGCGCAAGGACAACTCCAACGCACCAGCCAGTAGATGTTCGGTCCCGCAATTCGGAAGTTTCCGCCGTTGAGGGTGAGTTGCTGTCCACTGCGCTTAACGAAAGTTGTAGGTTTGGGGAGGGTTCCTGCGGCGAGGCGGAAAGCGAGTCAGCCGCGAGCTTCAAGTCTCGCAGTGCGCTTAAAGACGAACTGAACGCGGAAAGCGAGTGTAAGGGGCGAAAGGGAGAACAAGGACGCACCCGTTCCAGAGATGGTGAAAGGCCCCCCGCGGTAAGTCGCCGCGCAAGCAGGTGTGGTCGTCGTACTCGTTGTTGTGGTAGTGGTCGTAGAAGGGGGTGCGGTCGTCGTTGAAGCTCGAGACGTCGTCGAGGGTCTGCAGAAAGCGCGAAAGAAAGGTCAGTCCACGGCTTCTTCATTGTACAGCGTCTTCCACTCACGTGGAAGTCGTCGACGGAGCCACGGAAGACGTCGTTGTCCGGCTAGAAGTCGTCTGAGGAGGTGGCGTCGTCGTAGGAGAGCTGGACAACCGAAGAACAATGTCTGTCGCAGCTCCTTCCTCTCACCTTCGCGTCCGCAGACTCACCTCGTCGTCGTTGTCGTGAGTGCAGTCGTCTTGGTAGAGGAAGAAGCAGCCGCCGCCAACGAAGACGCCGCCGCCTTGCTCGACGAAATCCGCTGGACAAACGGCAGCCTTACAGTCGACCGCTTCTCGAGGTCGACGACGAGCCTCCGTGCTTGCGGTCCTTCAGGCCAGGCGAATGTCGCGTCGATGCAGAGCAGGAGAACAAGCGAGAGACGGGCGAGCGACAGCATCCTTGGCCAGACCTTGCGGGACCGCTCCTCCTTGACCAGGAGACGAGCGAGCGAGAGAACGAGCGTGAGCGTGCGTGAAGGAGTACGGCGGGAACAAAGAAACGTGTGCAGCGTGCATTGCAGCTGGTTCGTTCGCAATCGCGTCTGCCAGACTTCCACCGCGATGCGAGGGTTTGCTCAATCGACGAGGTCGAGAACGAGCAGCGTGCGGAGAGCGACTCAGGGCGACACGGGCGACGACTGCGGGAGCCGCGATCCAGCCAGCCACGCACGGCATCCAAGCCGGAAGAGCGGCAGCGCATTAGCGATCGGGGACGAGCGAGCGAGAGAGAGAGAGGAGGAGGAGGAGCGAGGAGGAGAGGGTCGAGCTGAATGGGTGGCGAGCGCAATGCAGAGTGTTCTCGCAGGGTTAAGTGTGTTGCAGAGCAGACAGTTTCGAATGGCGAGCGAAAATGGCGACGAGGAAGCGACGCGGACTGAAAATGCAGTGGATGCGGGATGGACAGACTGAGGCTATAGAGACGACACGGACATCCTCTAGAACACAGACAGAAGAGTGGTACAGGACTCCCCGCGAACAAACGAACGAACCTAGTCAAGCGATCGGCCGAGCAGCATCCTCGCCTTCTCGTCGTCGTCCATCTCGACCGTCTGCTTCCGCAACGGGTTGTGGTGCGGGTACCCGATCGACTGGCGCGAGGAAGTCGACATCGACCGTGCGGGCTGGGTCATGCTCGATGGACGCTTGCGGGTCGAGCCGAGCGACATGTAAGGCGACGAGTCGGAGCGGGACGAGGGTGATTCGGTCGTAGGGAACGAGATGGCCGAGAGCTGCGCGGTCGAGAGCGTCAGCACGCTACCTCAGAGGCGAGAGAGACCGCGAACCTACGTCGCCGCTGCTCTGCGTCGAGTCGCGCACGACACCCTCACCCGCTCCGCCCACCTCTTCCTCATCAAAGCTCTCCGGCTCCTCCACAAGCGGTCCAATAACTCCATATCTTCCACCACTCTCATCCCTCGCCGCCCTCGCCTGCGCAATAGCCTGCGGGTACTCTCCGTCGTCTGCGAACTCGACGTTTGGGTCGATCAGTTCGGTTGCCGCAACGTCGAAGGGAAGAGAGGAGTCGGCGATGTTGTCTTCTTCGTCGTCGGAGGAGGAAGAGGACGAGTCGCGCGCTGTAACGGTGGGGAAGCGGGAGGACGAGGACGAGGCGGAGGCGGGATCGCGCACGGCGGGAGTGCCGAGGAGCGGGTCGTCGTGTCTGAGCGGCGGGGAGCGCTCATGCAACGGGACCGACGAGTTGTTCGCGGCAAAAGTCGACGCGCGAGCCTTGACGAGGCGCATGCGGTTCCGGATCGAAGCCTGGACAGCCTGCTTGGCAGCGGACCTCGCCTCCGCCATGGGCAAGCGCCGATGCGTCTTCGAGAGGAGCTGGCCAATCAGCTGGCCCTTTTGCTGCCAGACGCTGCGGATCATGTCGCGTTTGATCTCGTTCAGCATGTCGAGGAATGACCAGGTCTTGGAGCGGTACTGGATGAGCGGCGTCGTGTAGGTGATGTTGTAGATGTTCGGTAGGCTCGACTTGTCCTCCTTCTCGCTCTGGAGGCGGCGAAGAGTCAGCGAGAGCCTCAGAAAACCAGGAGAACCCGAACGCACCCGGTAAGTCAGGCAAAGCACCGTTGACGAGACCTCGACGAAGATGAACGTCCTGTTCGTCGCCGCCCTACGCCTCATCTCGTCCGCGTCGAGCCCTTCCTCGCGGTCCTCGTTGATCAGCGCTTCGGTCGAGATCGCCTTGCGGACGCGCGTCTCGACGCTGCGAATCGAACCGCTCGACGACGTGAGCGGCAAGTTGGCGGTGCTGCTTGATTGGCTCGGACGAGGGAGAGCGAGCGACTCGGCGGAGCGGCTTGCGCTCGAATTGGAGGCCGGAAGCGAAAGTCGAGATCCGTTGCGGGACGAGGGCGTATCGTCTCCTCCGTCGCCGGTCTTCTGCTGCCGTTCGGCGAAGAGGTAGTCGAGGATCTTGCGGCCGACTCGATGCTCGAGCTGGAGTTTGATCGGGTGAAGGTGCAGCTCGAACCGCTCGATGATGGCGATTCCTCCGACAGGCGCATGCGTGTTCCACAGCGCAGCAGCGAAGATGTCGACCTTGGCCAGCTGGTTCTCGTCGCTGCAGCCCTCGACTTTGGCAACGATCTCGGCAAAGACCTGTTCGGGGCTGCTGTTGAGCGCGCGCAGGTCCTTGATGACCATGCGGTTCGAGGCGGACCCGTCCTGCTTTGAAGCCCAGGAGAACTCGGCGCCAATGACGGAGAACTTGGCGAGCGGCAAGTCGCCCTTGTCGAGCATGTGCCAGGTGAGCTCGGCGGCGTGTGCCTCGAGCTGCAGGCCGGCCCGCTTGCTCGTCGTCTTCGGACCGTTCGAGTCCTGCGCGCGCGTGAACGCCTCGACGACGAGATTGAGCTCGTTCGCCGCCTTAAATAGCTCGGCGCGGCTCATGAAGAGCTCGAGGCGGCCTTCGTCGTCGAGCTCGTCAAGGTGGATCTGGTATTCCTGGCCGAGACTGCCAAAGCGCCGAAGTCGTTGCTGTAGACTCGACACCGTGTCGATGAGCGTGCGAAGGTTGGAGAAGTCGCGGGTAAAGACGAGCGCTTCGATGTCGCGGCTGCGCGACTTGCGGGCCGGATCGCTGTACAACACGAGGTTGGTGACGACGTTGTAGACCGCCGCAAAGTGCGCCGGATTTGCCGACAGGGTGAACTTGTCGGCCTCGAAGGAGATGCGGTCGGTTGAAGTGTGGAAGTGGCTCTCGAGCTGCGACGAGCCGGGACCGAGGCCGCCGTCGTCAAAGTCGCGCTTCGAGCTGAGCCGGAGCTGATTGAACTTGTCGTAGCGAAGGGCGGCGGACGTACGGGCGACGACGCGGTCGAAGCCCCGCGGCTCGACTCGCAGGTCGATGAGCGTCTCGAGCGGAACAAAGGCCTGGAGGAGACGGCGGTCGCGACGCGGGAGCTGCTGTCGAGGGTAGAAGATCTGCATGCCGTCGAGGCGTGCGAACGTCTGGTGCAGGACCTCCGAATTGACGGGATCCTCAGGGATGCGGCTGTCGACGATCTGGAAGACCTTGACTTGGGCTCGGAAGGCGGTGAAGATGAGCGTCGACTTGTCGTCGACATCGCTCTGCAGCGAGACCTGAGGCTTGATGAACATGCACAGGTGGCCGGAGTTGGCGTCGAAGACGTCGGGGAGTGCGGCGGCTGCGAGATACGGATCCGTCTCGAGGTGGTCGCCGAAATGGTGGCGCCCTTCGTCCTGCTCCTCGTTCGTCGCCCAGAAGTCGCCTTCGCGCTTCGAGAGCTCCTCAAGCAACTTGTTGGCTTGCTCCGAGTCGTGCCACGCACCGCTGCGCTTCTGCGACGACCCGCCAGTCCGCGTCGACTTGCGCCTCGACCAGTCGCGTCGGTGCTTCTTCTCGTGCTTTTCCGCGAGGTCGCGGATGAAGCGCAGGACCGAGGCAGAGGCGTAGTAGACGAAACCCTTGCGGTCGCGCGACGAGTAGTAGTACTTGAGGAGCAGATCGCGTGTAGCGTTCGAGACCTGGCATGTCGGGTTGTGGATCATGTATCGGTTCTCCCACTGGCCCCACTCTTCGTAGAGACTGTTCGTGAGGTGCGGTAGGGCGCCTGCATCAGCCGAATCTTCCTCGACGCTCGTGGGCGTTGCTGGAGTCGGGGGGCCACGGCCGTGCTGGTTCCTCGCCGACGAGCTGTCGAAGTCGGGGTGAGCATTCACACGAACCTGCGCGAGGCGTTCGATGATGCGGTGGACAGCGCGAATGCGGAGCTCGAGCTCGGCGGACAGGTCGTCGTCGTCGGTGTCGGCGAGCTGCGTGCGAGGATGGTCAGCAAAGGACGCGCTTTCTGAGCGCAGTTTGTAGCGCACCTGGCCCTCAAGCTCGACCAGCCGCATTTGCGCCTCCTTGATCTGCACGGTGATGGTGTCTGCTCGAGGCAAGGCATCAGTCCAGCATTCGATGTACTGCAAGCGGCGTCCCGCACCCGTCGCGCAGCCCATCAAGCAGGTATGCGACTTCTCGTCGCCGAACTTGGTCTTGGGCTTCTCGGCGGGCGAACCGGAGGTGCCGTTCGACGAGCCGTTCTCCTCAGGCCAGTCCTTGGACATGGTTGCATCTTTGTGGCGGTAGTAGGTGAAGCGTGGGCTGACGATGAACGGCATGATCCGCATGCGCGGCTCCTCCTCGACAGGCATCGTGTAGATCGAGTCGTGGTAATCGTTCAGGTTGACCCAGTCGTGGTCGTCCTCCGAGAGCACGAAGTCGTCGTACGTCGGCGCCGGGGAGACGTCGTCTTCGGGGTCGATGTCGGGCGGCGCAAGCTCTGCCTTCTCCGGCTCGCGGAAGATGGCGGTGATGGTGCGCAAGTCGAGCGAGTCGAGGTCGACTTCGGCCATGTAGAAGACCTTGTGCGTCACCGTCTTGGTCTCGGACATCTCGGGGCGACGGATGACCATCTCCTGCGCGCGCTGGTGCAGGTCGACATTGAACCTGCCGATCTTGGCCTTGATGCCCAGGACGGTCGTCTCTCCACGCGCCCAGTCTTGCCAGTTGTCTTGCCGATAGGTGTGCGAGATGAAGAGCGGCGCGAGGGAGAAGCGGTACTTGATCGTCGCGGTGTGTCGACCGAACTTGGGGGATGGCGCCTGTGCCGACGGGAAGAGCTTGCCTTGCCGGATCGGCAACGACATCGAACTGTCGAAGAGTTTCCACCAGCGGATGAAGTGGGTCATGGCGTTCGGCGTGAAGTGGAAGCTGTTGTAGCCGTGTTCGCCCGAGTAGTCGACACTGCCGGCCGACGATGTCGAGTTCTTGAGGTTCGGTAAGGAGAGGTTCGCTGGCGAGGTGAGAGAAAGCGAGAAGTGAACGAAATCGGAGCGGAAGCCGGCGAACGAGTCATCGACCTGCAGGGACGACGGTCAGCGGTCGGTTCGAGATGCATGACGAGCAGGGAGACGCACCTCGCCGTCCAGGCCGATGGCGGCAGACGTCTTCGTGTGGACCTCCCAGTGTGGACGGAAGTCGAACATCCGGCACTGCCGGTGGAAGGGCGCGAGTCCACAACATCCAGCCTTCTCGCAGCCCTTGTCGCGGCAGGAACGCTCGAGCACGACGCCCATGCCCCATCGAACGCCGTTGACGCACTTGGCGCAGATCTTGATCCAGTACGACGCCTCGTCCTCGTCGGCCGTGACGGTGCTCGCTGTGTCGTACTCGTCGCCGCCGACAGTCGAAGGGGCGTAGGTCGAGCCATCCGCGGGCGTCTCGCCGTCAGAGTCACGGGTCGAGAGGCCAGTCGCTGCGGTGTCGACGTATTCTCGCAGATTGGGTATGCCGAGTACGTACTCGTCGCTGAGAATCTGGAAAAACTCGCGGTCCGGGTTGTCGAGGCCGATGCGGAACTGGACGTCGCCCTTCCACGCCTTGGCGAAACCAGCGCCAAAGCCTGTAAGCGCGTATGGGTCACGCGAGCCCTTGAGGTGGAACAGGACGGCAGCCGCCTTGCCGGGAAACAGGAGCTGGACCCGCCAGTGAACCTGCAGGCGGATCTTGTCCCAGAAGCCTATACGTTCTGACGGGTCTGGAGACGCCTTCGAGAGAGTGTCGACGACTCGAGCGACATCCTGGATGGCCGGCTGGATCGAGTTGCCCCAGCCGATACGGGTAGGCTCCGAGGCGTGGATCTTGACGACCGGCATGGCGTACGTCTTGACAGGCATGGCGGAACGAGGCACGACAATCGTGTATGGGGCGCCCATTCCCTGGAAGACGTGCGCTGGAATGACGGCGCAGGGCACTCGCCGTACCGCCTCGGGACCGCTGACCTCTTCGGCGATGACCAAGTCGGACTCGCACTGCCAGCTCGGAACGTCGCGCCTGCCGCTGCGAGGGACGTGTAGGAGCGGGAGAGGGTAGTCGCGGATCTGGAAGCGGGCCTCCTCCATTGTCCACGAGAAATGCAGCGGGACGAGGAGGGTGAACCTGGTGTCGCGAGGGAGACCCTTGCCGACGTCGTGCAGAAAATCGTGCAGACCGTCTTCGCCGAACGAAGGCTTCGTGATGACGAAGCTGAGGCCGTGGAAGGTGGCGCGAGCGAGCGGCGCCGACCGGCTGACCGCGACGAGGTCGATGGGCAGGTTCGCAGTCGCTCTCGAAGAGCGATCCTTGGGACCGTATAGTCGACGAGCGAGGGTCTCCTCGCGGCGCGCCTGCTCTGCGGCGGCGTTGCGAATGCGCCGAACCCAGTGCGACGAGTTGTACGCAAGAAGGTCGCGCTGCGCCTCGTCGATGCCAATAGTGTGCCGAGCGTTGACCTTCGACTTTGCGCGAGACGCAAAGCGAGTGCCGGAGTCTTCGGTATCCGGGCCCTCATCTTCGTCGTTCCCGCCGTCTGCTTCGGCTCGTCGGATCGCCTCGACCTTGGCGTCGAAGGCCGCCTGCCGCTCAAGTCGCGAGTTCTGCTCGTCGGATCCGGCGCGCCAGATGATGTTGAGCTTCGTCTCGAACGGGTCGTCCTGCATCTCGACGGCGAAGAGCCCGACGCGAAGCTCGATCTGCGGCAGGCGCTTCGGTCCTTCGGGATGAGGCTCGATGATGAAGCCATGTCCACCCTTGACGTGCTCGTACACGAGCTGCTTCGTCGCCTTGACCAGGGAGGCGGCGTTGTCGACGATGCGGGAGAAGATGTAGCGAAAGGGAATGCGAAGGCGAGCCGTCTCCGAGCTGAGCGAGATGATGAACGGATGGTTGCCCTGGTTATCGGGCTCGGGTCGCAGACGGAACTGACTCCCTCGCAGGCGGATGATGTCCTCCCACTTGCCCGGCACCGTCGGGCTTTGCCCCGCCAGCATGGCCTTTTCCCAGTTGACGGCGAGACCGCTCGTCTTGTCAAAGCGCAGGTTGATCTTGCGCAAGTTGACGAACAGGTGCGTGTCGTGCGGGAGGGTCGGAAACATGTGGAGGTCGCCAATCTCGCCTTTGAGCTGGATCAGGGGAGAATGTCGTTTAGTAGTGACAGGCGCATCCCGGATGTCGCTGGAGGAGGCGTCAGTCGGAGGTGAGACGCTAGGTCGGAGGACACGCAATGAAGAGATGGCGACCAGGCAAAGGTAGATGCTGAAGAGCTCGAGGCGGAGGTTGATGGTTTCGGATGCAAACGAGACGATGAACTCGTCGATCGGCGAGGTGGCGGTGGCGTCTGACGGCGCCGCCCGCTGGCATCGCAATCGCACGGCGAGATGCGGCAGGACGATGAGGCCTTTGCCGAGCTCCTTCTCCTCGACAGTCGTGGTGGCCGACGGTGTGAAGCGTGGGGGTACAATGCTCTTCCGCCGTCCCGTCAAGTCGGCCAGGTCCGCCCGACCGCGCATCTCCCAGCCGTCGTCCCTTTCCTCGCCGTGACCATCCCCTCGTGCCTGCGCGTACCGCTTGCGGCCTCGGCTCGCTCGTGCGTCGACGACCGGGTCGACGCTGAGGTCGAGGATGCTGAACTTGGCGAGGGCGATGCGACTTGGCAGGTCAGAGCCGCCGAGCGCCTTTGGCGCTGGGTTCGCACACGCGTTCGCCTCGAGCCGGATGTCCTCAGTCAGCTCTAGCGCGCTTCGTTCGGCAAAGTTGCCGACCAACCCGGGTTCGTGCTCGCTTTGCAGCAAGTACTGGAGGACGACCGGTCCCGAATGCAGCGCGATGCCGCGGCAGGAGTGCGCGTCCGCCTTCGGGTCGGTCCCAGCGATGCGGAGGTCGAACGAGGCGAGAGCGATGTAAAGGTTTTGGTCGCTCGGCAAGATGTCGACGATTGGTGACGGGCCGTCGCGAGCGGAATCGGTGCGCTCGGCCTCCTTCTTCTGCTTGGTCGAGGTCGCGGAGGCAGTGGCGAACATGGTGATCAGGTCGCGCAGGCAGCCCATGACAATCGGCCGCCAAAGGTCGACCTCGATCGTCTCGAGAAGGATGCCATGCTCGCCTCGGCAGGTCGAGAGGTCGACGAAGGGAAGAGGCGCGTCCGCTCGGGCTCGAGTGGTCTCATCGCCGAGAAGAGTGACGGCCGAGTTCCACTCGAGCGGTCCGAAAGCGAGGATGTCGAGTCGGACCGGATCTGACGGCAGCATCGGCAGTCGAGCGTCTCGTTTCGTCCAGCCGCCGTTGCCCGCGCTCGAGTCGCTCGAGTAGCCGTTCTCGTGCGTGAGCGAGTCGGAACTGCTGGCGAGGATGTAGACGTTGAGGATGTCGGTACTGAGGGAAAAGCGAGTCCTGTACTCGAGGCCGAAGCGATCCTGTGAATGCGGAATCTTAATTAAATCGCGTTTCAGCATGCGAGTGGAACTTACCAGGTCCTTCGTCAGGTTTGGAATAGCCTTCAAGGGCTTCAGCTTGCGCTTGTGGTACTCCTGCGTCAACGGCGGAGGCGGCGGGACGCCAAACTCCTCCTCGAACGTCCTCGTTGGCCTCTCCTCGTGTCGACCCCGACTTGTGCTTCGTCCTCGGTCATCGCCCTCCCGCACTCTTCGCTCTTCATCCTCGTCTCCATCCTGCGCGCTCCGCCTCGACTTGGACGAGTTCCGACTCTCCTGCCTGCGGTGCTTCGCCGCCCTCCTCGCGGCCCTGCGATCCGACTCGCTCCGCCTGACACTCCGATCGACATACTCTCCTCCGAAGCTGACCTGCCCGTTGGGAAAGCTGAGGCAAAGCAGTTCGGGCGCGGACCAGTTGCGGAAGAAGGGGTCTGTTGGGTCGCCGTTCAGTGTGGGCGAGTCCAGCGGGTCGCGGTCTGCGGCGTGCGAGGTGCGAGGAGCTTGGATACGAAGCTCGACGCCGCCCATCATGGCTGTGCCGACGATTCGAGGCAGACCATGCACGAGGCGAGCCTTCTTCTCCGTCTCGTCCTGCTGGTGCGCCTCAAACCCGGCCCAAGTCGTGGGCGAAGACGGTCGCGACGGTGTAGCCTTCCTCGGTCGAGCCTTGATGATCCGCAATGCCGAATCGATCGTCTCGAACGGAGCATGTCCGCGTACCTCTCCGAGGAAGGCCTCGAGGACAACGACGGCATCGTTGTGGTTCTGCGGGATGTGCAAGCAGCAAGGACGAGGGGCGCAGTCGGTCGGCGGACAGGTCGAGCGGGAGAGGAAGGGAGGGTGCCAGGTCGAGGTGACGTCGAGGCGGGACGGACCGAACGAGAGCGCTTTCGAGGCGTCGAGGAGGACTTCCTCTGTGCAGTGGAGCGTGTTAGCCAGGAATTGGTGGAGAGATAAGTCGCCAACTTACCCTCACTCCCGTCCATCTTGATCCTCCCCTCGACTTCCCTCCACTCAGCTCCGACAATCCAAGCGACCTCCTCCCCTCTCCCAATCCACTCGCGATGGCCACCCCTAACCTCATCGCTCAGCCCGCCTAGCTTGACATCTGCCCTCACGTCGTGCACCGACAGAGCGAACGCGATCGTCTTCGGTAGAGGTGCGGCGGAGGACGTTGAGGGAGCGGAGAGTACGTGCGGGGGAGTGGTGTAGTGTGCTGAGATGACGAAGGCTGGGACGGAGAGGAGGAGCGAGTCGAGGTAGGCGAGCGGGGGAGGGCGAGGCGGTGTACACTCGTCTAGACGTTTCGGCGGCTGCTGTAGCGTCGGCTCCGGTTGCCGCGGTGCTGAGGGCTTCGCCGCCTTCCTCTGCGCCGCCAGCTCCGAGACAGTGTCCAACACCCGCTTCAACTCGTGAACCCTGACATGCACTCCTCCAGTCTGTTCCGCCTCTTCTCCCTCTCGCGCCGCCCGTCTCGTCTGCATTGAAGCCTTCCGTATCCGCCCCGCCAGTCCACCGCTAGTCGAGCCTCTCCTCGTCCGCTCGCGAGCCTGCGCGTCTTCCTGCGCTGGCTCGGCGCCGCCGAAGAGCACTTGCAGCTTGACCCCCCGTTCCTTCGGTGCCCAGCCTTCCCGCTGATGAGCGCTCGCCCGAAGGTGCTGCAGAGGCGCCTCGACGCGTACAACCAGCGGCGCACGCATCTCCAGCGCCGGGCACGGCTGCTTCCCCATCCCCTCCTCCTTCGTCGCAACCTCCGCAAACCTCACCTTGCTCAGCCTAACCCAAGCCTTGACTTGCTCTGCCCCCGCCGAGCGGAGAGCGATTTCCCCGCCTATGCAGAGCGTGCCGGAGAGGACGAGGGTGTCTTCGAGTGTGAGGGAAGTGATGTCGATGTGGAGGGCGAAGAGGACGAGGAGGGACGAGAGGCGGGAGAGGAGAGCTGAGAAGCGAGAGGGGTGAGGCGGAGGAGGGGGAGGTGGTCGTGGTGAGTCTCCTGGAGGAGGAGGCGGATCCCGCTTCTCCCGCGGCAGCACAAGCGCATCCTTCTTGACATCCACCGTGACGCCCTCACACCTGATCACAAACCACGCGCGATCCTTGTCCCTATCCGTCTGCGTCTCACCGACAACCCCCTGCCCCGCCCTCCTACCCCTCCACCGCACACACCTAACCTTCTCGACCCTGGCCGTGACACCATCCTTCTCCCAGCTTATCCCCGAGACGGACGAGAATGAGAAGCGGCCGATTCGGAGGTGGTGAGGGAGGACAAAGAGGCGGAGGAAGAGAGGGAGGACGAGTTGGAGAGTTAGGTAGGCGGCGATGAGGTAGACCACGAGGGTCGGGGTGAGGGTCACGAGGGTGGTGAGGGACATCATGGCGTTTGTTCTGTCGTCTCGACAGGCGCGGAGAGAGCTGGAGAGCGGCCGAACTGGAAAGTGGAGCTGTGGGAGCGAGACGGTGGGGTCAGCGGGCGCCGACAGCACGAGCGACCCGCACGGTTAGCGCCCCGTGATCCTTCGAAGTCACTCACTGAATCTCGAGTCTAGTTGCGCTCCATCGTCGCGCGCGAGAGCAGCGAGTTGTCCGACGAGGCAGGACGAGTGATCGAGGAGTTGAGGGTGCGCTCGGTCGCTCGGTGTGGCTCGAAGCGGCGTTGGCGCTGATGCTGAACCCGTAGCAAGCGAATCAGCTGGTCCAAGCCAGCGGAGGAGCGAGTCGAGCGAGAAGGAGCGGTCGAAGCGACGAGGCAAGCGGACGTCGTTGAGCGGGGACGAGCAAAAGTACGTTCAACGGGCTTGCAAGCAGCATGCAGTGGGACAGAACTAAGGAGTAGGCAGGAGCTCGCCGAATGACAAGCGAGAAGATCCAGTGTGCGGAAATTGTCGAGCGGTGTTGCCAGACCCTCGTCGATGAGGCTGGGAGTGCGAGGGGACGTGCAGGGGTAAGACGGAAGTGCAGGTGAGAGGGAATAGTACAAATTGCGGGCGAAGGTGGCGGGGAGACTGTACAAGATGGGCGAAAGAGCCGTTCCTTCCTTTCCACTCCTCCTCCTACTCGGTCGGTTCGGTGGTCGGTCGACGTGTGTGCGCGCTTAGAACCCGGCGGGGACGATGCCTTGCGGTGCTGCGCCTGCTTGAGGGGCGGGCTGGCCCGGGAAGGAGCCTGCGGGAGGGGCGCCGTACGGGTTCGCTCCGGGCTGCGAGGGGACGATAGGTGTCAATCACCGCTTGGTACGAGCATGCGGCTCTGGATTCCTCAGACGGCAGCCCTAGGTAATGTGCAAGAATGCGCAACGAGCCTGGGCAGCCTGAGCGGACCAGAGAGCGGAGGACGCACCTGCGCGGCAAACTCCTTCTCCTGCTGAACGATGGCTGCCTCTCCCTCGATGCTCAACAGCAGAGGCAAGCCGACGAGCAGCGCGCTGGTAGTGACGATCCACGCCGCGTTTCCCGCCTTTGCGACCGTCCAGCTGAGCCAGCCCTTGGTCGAGCTCGCCGCGTCCGAGATGGCCGCGCGAGTCGAGGGCGAGACGATGTCCTTCAGCGCAGCGATGCGCTCAGCGATCGTCTCTTGCGACGGGTCGTACGTGTCGAGCTGGAGGTCAGAGTCGGAGATGACAGAGTCGAGGTCGGAGCCGGCGTCGGACGAGGCGGACGACCAGGCGTCGTCGGAGACTTCGGTAACGCGGACCCTGCAGCGTCGTTCGAGCGCATCCAGCGGGCAGCAGAGCGTGTC
This sequence comes from Rhodotorula toruloides NP11, assembly GCF_000320785.1. NCBI lineage: Eukaryota > Fungi > Basidiomycota > Microbotryomycetes > Sporidiobolales > Sporidiobolaceae > Rhodotorula > Rhodotorula toruloides. The sequence continues at coordinate 55,637 of NW_015622967.1, forward strand.
GTGCGAGTGTGCGATGGCGGTGCGGGAAAGTTGGCGATGGCGAGCAGGGAGAGCGGGTCGGGCGAGTCGGGTGGTTCGAATGGGTCAGCGTGCATTCTGTCGAGTCTGTGAGCGTGCGCGTGCTCACATTGTGGCTATCGGCGAGGATGGGTGGATGAGGTTGGCGAGAGATGAGCGATGAGGAGGGGTCTATGGTCGATTACAAACTGAATACAACCGGGTTTGTATTGATGCACGATTACGAACTGATTACAACTCGCTCCCTATTCCCAAATACAACTCTCTCTCACCTTGACATCGCTCGTCTCTCGCTTCCACGCGATCGTGCTCGCCTGCTGAGCCTGCTGTGCTCCCGACTGGGCTTCAGGGTCGCACCCACCGCTGGACCGGCGCCCGCATGCAGAATGTCGAGCTGAAGGAACTCGCCTCGCTCACGCCAAAGTACCGCGCTCATCTCGTCAAGGGTGAGTTCGTGGGCATCGCTTGAAGATTAGGAGGTATCACGTATGAGCTCTCGAGGGCTGGGCGCGCGGATGAAGCTCTTGCGAGGCCCTGAGACGAGCGACATCGCGGGCACTCCTCGAGACCCCCTCAAGAACAGGCTTTGAAACCAACGCTAGACATACAAACGCTGACCCTGGCTCTTCGTCACACAGCGGGCTACCTCACAGCCGCCGAAGTCCTCCTCTCCTCGCCGAGCGCCCTCACCCAGCGCACGAAACTCCCGCCCGCCGAAGTCCTGCACCTTCTGTCCTCGATCTCGCACGCAGTGTGCTCGCTTCCTTCGACTGTCGACAAGAGCGTCGCGGAGATTGTCGAGGAGGAGGAAAGGAAAGGGCTCGGCGCGGTCTTTACGACCGGAGACGAAGGGGTGGACTTGCTTCTCGGCGGCGGCATTCGAGTGGGCAGCTTGACGGAGCTCGCGGGGCAATCGTACGTCACACCGAACCCTCTCCACGCTTCCGTGAGCTAACCGGGACGGTTGCACGGCAGCTCCTCCGGCAAGACTAACCTCTGCCTCCAGCTCTGCGTCACGGTGCAGCTGCCCCGCTCGCAAGGCGGACTAGGCGGCGGAGCGCTCCTCATCACCTCCGAAGGCAAAGTCCCTTCGACGCGGTTGTTCGAACTTGCCGAGCACTACTCCTCCCTCGACGGGACGGGCGAGACGAGTCGATCGGCCTGGGACTTTCTCGACAACATCCATACTGAGAAGGCGCCCGATATCGAGACCCTCTCCGCCGTCCTGTCGTACCACGCTCCCGCAACAATCGAGCGCGTCGCTTCCGCCTCCCGCTCTTCCTCTCCACCCTCCTCCGCTCCGCCTGGCACTTTCACCCATCCCACCGGCCGTTCTCCGCTCAAACTTCCCCTCCCGATCCGCCTCCTGATCCTCGACTCCATCGCGGCCCCCTTCCGTGCCGAAACGGAAACTGGCACGCTCGGGTTCGCCAACCGCGCGAAAGACTTTGCCCAGCTAGGGGATACGTTGAAGCGCTTGGCGAACGTGTATGGCGTTGCTGTGGTGGTGGTGAATCAGGTGACGGACGTTTGGGAGGGGAGGGGTGGGAGAGGAGTCAGACTTGGACCTGAAGCGTTTACGGGCGAGAATGGCGGAGGAAGCGGGACGGGATACCTGTCCCGCACGTCGACGACCGGCTCTACGCACACGACAACCTCGACCAGCTCCACACTCTCCTCAACCGGCCTCCCGCCTCCGCCTCACACGCAATACTCCTTCCCGCCTCTCCTCTACTCGCGCTTCCAATCCCCTCACTTCCTCGGCCCCTCGTCCTCGCTCTCTCACCCGTTCCTCCCCCTCCCATTCATCCCCTCCGGCCCACCAGTCTCCGCAGCCCTCGGGCACGCCTGGTCCAACATCCCCAATACTCGACTCTTGTGCCTCGTCAAGCGTGATTCCGGAGGTGTTGGCGCAGGGAGGACGAGGAGGTGTATGTGCGTTGTATGGAGCCCGTATGCGCCTAGGGGAGTCGTGGAGTATGAGGTTAGGCAGGGAGAGGGCGTGAAGAGTGTGGGAGAGGTGCGGGTTAGGGCGGTCGGGCGGCCGCCGGCTTGGATGCGAGACGAGGGTGATGTAAGTGCTGCTCGCGAAGGTGTGGGAGAGATGGACGTCGCGGAGGAAGAGGAGGACGGGTTGTGGGGGACGAACGGGACGCTCGATGCGCAGGTCGCGTGGGAAGCACTCGACCAGACGGCGAGGCAGGCGCAGGCGGAAGCTGGCGGGTCGAACGCGGTGGAGGACGTCGAGGTGACGGATCAGGCGGAGAAGGCAGATGTTGTTTCGTGAGTTGTCGTTGTGCCGGTTTTCCGTCTCGTTAGTTCCCCTGCTTGTCGTAATACTAGCCGCATCATCTCTCGCACGTTTTCGATGGACTGAAGAGGGAGTCGAAGCGGTACAAAGTGCAAGAGCGAGGAAGGACGAACTACCGAACATCGAAGGGATCGCAAAACGACAGTAAAACACCGAGAAGGAACGCTCTGTACACAACCCATGCACGCCTGCTCTATCCGCCCCGCTCACAGGATCACACACCCGCAGCATCCTCCTCCCTCATCACTATCCCGCCTCCTCGACCCCGTTCTCAAGTCCTTCCCATGCCCACCGTCGTCTCCCAGCCCGCCTCCGCCGCCTCCGTGGTGTCCGCCGCCGCCGGAGGAAGGATTTGCGCGCACGAGCATGGCGGCACGCGTGGCGGCTTCAAAGGTCTCGTCGACGCCTTCGTTGAGCAGGGCGGAGCATTCGTGGTAGGAACGGGCGCCGATGGATTGTGCCATCACTTGACCCTGTGCGCGTTTGACCAACATCAGCAATCAATCAGCTTGCCGAGGAGCCGCAGATTGAGGTTAGAGCAGTCCTGGCGCACCTGCTCGGTCGTGACGAACCTCCCCCTCTCGCCCGCTCCATCCCGCATCGCCTCGTCCCTCAAGTCCCTCTTGCAGCCAACAAGCAACACGGGGATGTTGGGACCACACAACTCGCGCACTTCCTCGATCCACTTGACCGAGACGTTCTCGAGAGAGTCGGGCGTGTCGATGGCGAAGGCGATGAGGATGACATGCGATTTCGAGTAGGACAGCGGGCGCAGGCGCTGCATCAGAGCGTGTTAGCCTGGGTAGACGATAAAAGAAGGGCGAGTTGAGGAACCTCGTAGTCTTCTTGACCCCTACGTGCGAAAGGAGGGTGAGTTCGTCGCGCATCTGGAAAAATGAAAGGACGCACGCAGTGTCCCACAAAGCCAGCTGTACTGCTTTGCCGTCAAGTCGGATCTCCGCGACAAAGTTGTCGAAGATGGCTGTGTGGGCAAGCGGTGAGTCTTCGTCTCCGTCCACTCAGACATGCAAGATAAACCCACTTGGTTCGTACTCGCGCGGGAACTCGCCCATCGCAAACACCGACAAGAGGGACGTCTTGCCGCATGCGCCGTCGCCGACAATGACGAGTTTGCGGCGGAACGCTCCGCCCTGTTCAGTCCGGTTCGTCGACAAGGGGGGATGGTCGACGGTGGAGGATGGTCGACGGCGGAGGTCATTGTAGAGATGAGGTTGACGGAAAGAAACCAAGCAGTGGCCGAATGGGTACGGGGAGAAAGGGATGAGGACGGACGGGAAGTCCGGGACGAGGAGGAGATTCGACGAATCAAGCGCAAGAGAGGGCGTGGGTGTGTTCAGTCATCGTCAACAAAGGTCAGATACCGTCGTAGGCATCGTTCGTGGTGCGTATGGCGAGCGAGGTCGTCGAGGGATGAGTTGCGAGAGGGGGGCGGTGCGGTGAGCGAAGGGTCGTCAGGCGAGGCGGGAGGGCGTGCAGGCAATCAAACAGCGTCAGCACACTCGACCAATCCACTTCGCGCCGTCCCGTACTGCGTTGTCCGTCCGCAAGCGAGTCCCAAAGGCGTCGGGGTGGGGGATGGAGCGTGCGGCGAGTGTGCGAGCTGAATGAACCGCTGCGACGCACAGGTTGGTAGCTCATGCTTTCTCAGCCAGTCTGTGCAGTCGAGCCAAGCGAACGAGCGAGCGAGATCAAGCGGACGAGGGCAACCAGCGTACTTCCGGGCGAGCCTCTCTCGCTTGGCAACCCGCGACTTCGCATGAGAAAGTGGCGTGAAAGAGTCACTGAGGAACTCGTGAATCGTCGTTACAAGAACAGCCAGGACACAGCCTCGTTCAATCCGCCGCATCAGACAACCTCATTCCGCAGCGCACTCTCCCTCTTCGGGCTCCAACGATGTTTCTGCAGTGTGTGCGCGTCCCGAACGACGGGTGGCGGTGCCGCGGTCGTCGAGGCGCGGACAAGCTTGTTAGGCTGGCGCGCGGAGGGAGGAGGAACGGGAGCGGGCTTGGGCGGGAGAGTCGGCGGGGCGGACGAGACTCGAGGCGGGACGGGCGCGGGCTGGAGCGGGACTGCCGACGACGGGCGGGGAGGGAAGGGCGGCGCAGGTCGTACGGGAAGAGTCGACGAAGCCACTCGGCCAGCGAGCGGCGTCGGTTCGGGCGCATTGGTGAAAGTCGTCCAGCGCGACGTGGGCCCTTGCTCCTCCTTGACCGGCGGCAGCGGCGCGCCTCCTCGCCGTCCTCCAAACTCCCTCTCAACTGTTTCCTGCGTCGGCCGCTCCATCCTCCTCACCTCCTTCACCTCCACTTCCCCGGCACTGGACCCAGGCACCTTCGCCCCCTCCTCCCACAACAGTCCCGTCTGACTCGTATGGCTCCATCTCTTCGACAGCGCCTTGTCGTCGAGAAAGTCGCGCGGGAAACCGTCGGGGTAGTCGCGCGAGTCGGCGTAGCGCGGGCTGTGCGCGAGACGCTTGACGAGGTAGATCACAGTGAGGATGGAGAAGACGACTGCGGGGCGGAGTGGTCAGTACGAGCAGAAGCGCGGAGAGACAGGGAAGGACCCACTGATACCGATGATGACCAGGATGCCGACCATGAAGAGGTGGTTCGAGGGAGAGAAGATGTTGCCGTTCGAGCTGTCTGACGCCAATGTAGCCGATGCGGACGGCGACGACGTTGCGCTCGAAGACTGCGAGGCGGGCGAGGCAGACGACTTGATCGCGGCTGACGAGGACGAGGCGCTTGCGCTCGAAGAGGCGGGAGCAGACGAGGGCAAGTCGGTGCTGCTAATCGGCGCCGCATCGGGCGTCGGCACGCTAGAAGACGCGACAGGACGGTTCTTGAGCGGCACGGCCGCGGCAGACGTAGTCGCTGCAGCCGGAAGAGGCATGTTGGCGCTCTGAACCGCTGGAGTCGCCACGACCGGCGCGGCGGGAAAAGGGTCGGCCGAGCTCGGCTGAGCGATGATGAAGGTCGGTGCCACTGCCTGAGCGGGCGTGTTGACTACCGCGGCGGTCGCAGCGACGGGCGCTACAACGGCGGGAGAGGCAACGACCGCCGGGGCGGCAACGTTGGGAACGACGACTTGGCGCTTGGCGAGGTGTCGCGACCAAGCGCGGCGCTCGTGTGCGTCGGCGAAAGGGAGGGTGTCGGCAGCGGGGTGGGCGGAGGGCGACGATGCGGGGGGAATGCCAGCCAATTTGGGGTTGAAGGTGGGTGCGGAGAGGGCGAGCGAACCGGCGCTGGCAAGGAGGAGGAAGGTGAGGAGGTCGCGATACATGGTGGATAGAGGTGTGAAGAGCGAATTGGGCGGAAGAAGGGAGCTGCGAGGGCGAAAAGGTCAGCAGGCAGGTAAGGCGAGGAGGGGAGAGGCCGGCGCACCGTCAAGCTCGGATGAACGCGTTCGCAGAACGTCGAAAAGAATGCGCAAGCGCTGTAGGAGAAAGCAGAATCCCGTCCTGCGGGGCACGAGTCGAAGAAAGCCGAAAGAGGGGACGAGGGGAGCGTCAAGCGAGAGCAGCTGGGAGCGAGTGAACGGTAGGAGCACAACGTGTGCCCGCTCGTTGCCTGTACGGTCAGATGCGTCGCCCAGGCCGAGCTTCGGGCATCACAGCGCGAGTTGAGCGAGATGGCGCGCCTTGAGGAGATGGCTTGACGAGGGAAAGACGGCGGTTGGCGGGTCAGGCGAGCTCGCCTTTTTGCCCAGCACGGTCAATACCATTACTGAAGCGTATGAACCTGCGTCGCCCGTCCCAGATTGGCGAGATGGTGAGTTTGCGACCAGGGTCGGGAGGAGAAGAAGATGAGGACAGGGACTGCGGTGTCGAGGCTCGCCGGTGGTGCTGAAGGTTTCTATGTGCCCTTCATGAGTCTAGCGAGCGGATGGAAGCCATTCACAGCACGTTGAGCGGGTCGCGCTGTGAGGTCGCGGCCAACCTCTCGCAGGCCCTCCCTTGCTCTCTTGCACGATACGACTGCCTCTCAGAATTGGCTCAGAGGCCTCGGAACAAGTGACGAAAGGCTTTCCTGTGCTCGCTCACCGGCTCCACAGCGACCGCACGTTCCTCTCGCTCCGCTTGAGACGGCACGGCTTGAATGCAGCAACAACCTACGCCAGCGACGAGTCTACTCGCCTCGCCTGATCCGGCCTCTCTGGCTTCTTCCGCTCCTTCAGCACTTTGGTCCAGAACTCCCGGTCACGCTCGCGAAGGTGTGTCGGGATGAGCGGTGGGAGGCGGAGCTTCGGAACGACCGGATTCTCCCTAGGAAGCGTGCCGAGGAGGTCACACAGGTGGTTGAAGTCTGCCTGAAAGGTAGCTCCGCTGTGCGTCCCCGCTGTCGGCCACGACGCGAACCCATGTATAACATTCAGCTCGGTGACCTGATGTCTGAGCACCACGGTGAGGCTGGTGAGGCGACGAAGCGGCGAGAATGGAAGGTTATCACCCCCGTATGCCTTCTCGTCCCAGTAGTCCCAGGGCCCGAAGTGGTAGTAGTCCAGGACAAGTGAGGTGAGGCTAGGCGCGACGAGCTGGCAAAGCCCGGAGAGATGCTTGTCTCGGACGCGGTGGTGCAGAGCTAGGTATGTGAGGGCAAGAGTGGGCAGACGGGTGGAGGAGCTGGTAAAGTCGAAGTCCCGAAGCGCGAGTGATTGTAGGCTTGGAAAGGGGAAGGGGTCTGCGCCGCTCGAGTATCGCCGTTGTCCACGCATGCCAATGCTGACCGCACATCTCCAATCCAGGTCCGTGAGCCTAGGCATCTTGCACGGAAGCTGGAGTTCGTGACAATACGCGACACAGGAGGAAGAGGATGGCGATTTGCCCTCGGGGCACAGCAAGGCGACGCGCACTGTGAGGTGCTGGATGTAGGGCGCGACAGCTGCAAGAGCCCGGTCCAAAAGGTTATAGTCCGTAGGCCACAGAACCGCGCTCGCTCGGCACGATCCGTGTGGCCCCCTAGCCTCGAAGCGGCGGACTAAGGCCGCAAGCCGCGTTGTTCTGCTCAGCATCGCTAAGCACGCCGCGCTGCCCCGCGTCAATGTCCAGAACGGCGATTCCCATCCGCCTCTATCGCTATAGAACGCCTCCAAGCAACTGTTACCTTCTTCGCGAGGCTGCTCGACATTGGCGAATTGCACCTCGATCCGCTCGTACAGCAGCCATCGTGCGCTCGCATGAAATCCCCTTGAGACCCGAACGAGGCGAGCGAGGGCGCAACGACGGTCGTCTGGTTCGAGGAAGCCAACGATATGCTCGACGAGTTCTGCCGGCAAAGCTTGCGATGGTGGGCGGGGCTTTGGGCGTTTCTGGCGTCGCGAGCGAGCCATAAGGCACAGCGGAAGGTCTGGAGAAAGCAAGGAGGGAGCGAGCGAAGGGGAGGCAGGAAAGGAAGTTGTCGGGGCGGGAACGCAAGCTGGACGAGACTGCGACTCCGTGACTCGGTTCGAGTGCGAATAGCGTGACTTCGCTTTCTCTCTCGAGGGCGGGTCATTCTCCTTTGCGCAGAGCTCGCACCTGATCCAGGACTTTTTGTCGACAAGCGCTTGGGAAGGTCGACCAAAAATCGCTTCTTCGCTACACCACGTAAAGACAGCGCTCATGGCGCCATACACTGCTCCTGCTCACACTGTCAACCAGTCTAGCTTCCTCGGCAACCTGCCCTCGTCCTTGTCACGCCCGGCGCGGCGTCCTCCAGGAGGAACGATCCTCGTATCGCGGCTTGACGCGACAGAGGGGCGGCAATAGAAGCTTCGGTACCACCGAATTAATCCTTAGGAGTGTGCCAATGCGTGCGCAAAGACAACGGAAGCCTGCCTTAAAGGGGGGGGGGAAGCGTGAGAAGTTGGCTCGCTGAAGTCCAGTCACAGCTTGTCAGCCAGCGGAACTATCTGGTTGCTGTTGTGTGTACGTGAGCGAATGAAAGGACTGCACGAAGGAGGATGGCGAAAGATTCCAACAGAAAGAGCGAGCCGGAGGGGTATCTACGAAAGTCGACGAGGGGGTCGTGAAGAGGAGTAAGATGGCGTGAAGATGTAGCACAACGGGTGAGTGAAAGGGAAGAGGTGCGGAGCAACAGGGATGGGATGATGCGAGGGAAGGGTACGGAGGGAAAGCGAGGTATGGAAGCTTGGGCGGCGGAGGCTCGTCGGCGGCGGCGATCAGGCATGCCACACGAAGCGGGAGACCGCCGCTGAAGAATTGTCGAGCGTACGACTGGCCTACCTCGCATAGCCGTCGTCTCCGCCCGCGTACAACGCATGCTGCTGGCCCTGCCTAACCCCAACCGGCGTTCCCTGCGCACTCCCCGCCTCCTGCTGCTGCAAATGATGATGCGGCGTCTGCCACCCTCCTCCGTTCCGCGGGTCCATCATGCTCGGATCGCGGTGGTGCGTGTAATTCTGCTGAGCGTACGGGTCGGAGTAGTCTGACTGCTGCTGCTGCGCGGCGGAGGCGGAGAGATGGCCGTGAGAGGCTTGGTGATGCAGCGTGCGATGAGGAGTGTGAGGGACGGAGTGGGAGTGGGAGAACGAGCGTTGGTGGTGGAGTGAAGGGTGGCCGGCGTCGTGTTGCTGCTGCTGCGGAAGCGGAGGAAGACCGTGCGAGTCGTGCGAGGGGTAGTACTGCGACGCATGCGAAGGGGCCATCGTCGAGGAAGGCTGGCGTTGCAAAGGCGGAGTCGGGGGAAAGAGGTCGAAGAGAACGTCGGGTCGGTCTCGGCTGTCGTCCCGGGAGAGAGGAGAACGGTCACGTACCGGCACCGTCGAATACAAGTCGTAATCGTATCCTCCTCCCCCTCCCTGCGCGCCAGACCCGCCTTGTCCGCCGCCCTGCCGCTGCTGGAGCTGCAACATGTCCGCTCGCTGCATCATCTCGGCATAGTCCTGCTGCTGTTGTTGCTGAAGCGAGTAGCTCCCGCCCGCGCCGCCGCTACGAGGCGGATAGCTCCCGCGCGGACCGTGAGGCGAGATCGGACTCGGGTCGAGGTACCCTCCTCCTCCTCCGCCCGACAACGGCGACGGCAACTGACCCATCTGCATTCCCGCGCTGTTGGGCGGGACCGGAAGCGTCGGGTCTGCCATCAACCCTTGAGGCGGAGTCGGGAGCGGAAGAGGCATAGGCGGCGGAGGCTGGATCGCAGCTGGACGAGCCTTGCCCGACACTCGGCGGTTCGTCGCGATAGGTCGGCCGGAACGCTGGCCCGTCTTGAGCGAGATTTGGCCGCCGTGGACGGACGAGTTGGCTTCGAAGTTGCCGGTGGACGAGGCGGTTGTCGGCTGGTACGCGGCCGAGAGGTTCGGAGGGCCGTCCTTCGCTTCCTGCGTCGACATCGCGGGTACGCATCAGCGACATGTCCACAGAGACACTCGCTGAGTGAGTATGAGACGCTCGACGCACCAGACACGCCGCGATGAGCTTCTGACCCGCCGAAAGCTGCCCGTTCTCGTCCTCCTTGACAAGCGGCTTGAACTTGTCTGTCGTGAAAGTGTAGACCCATCCGGACTCGGAGACCACAAGGAGCAAGACTTGGGTGCCGGTCAAGGTGGACAACTCGTAGGCCTGTCGCGAGCGAGAGAGTCAGCACCAGTCGTTCCGAGGAGGATCGAGGGCAACACACCTTCTTCATGATGCCGGCCTTGCGCTTCGAGAACGTAATGTGCCGCTTGCTCTTCTCCTCGATGTACTCGATCTGGATCTTCCTCCTCGCCTTGTCTTCGCCTCCCTCGGCCCCTCCCTCTCCCTCGCTCTTGCTCGTCGCAGCAGCCGCAACAGGCGGCGGTGGAGGCGGCGCACTCGCCTGCGCCTGCGCCTGCGCGGCAGACCGCAAGTCCCGAACCGACTTGCGCTTCTTCGGCCGGCCTTCGACTTGGCGCTCCTCGTCTTCTTCCTCGTCGTCTTCGAGATCGGATCCTCGGTCCGGGTCAAACGAGATGAACCCTCCTCCTCCGCCTGCGCCCGATGCAGCCGAGCGCGAACCAGGCGGAGGGACCGCGCCGCTCCTCAACCGCGTGACAGGTCCCCTCGCTCCCGCACTTCCACCGCTACTGCTCGACCCGCTATGGGTCCTCACCATCCCCTGGCCCGTCGCGAACGACCCCGACCCCGACCCACCAGGCTGACCGAGTCCCAGCCCGCCCATCCCAGACGGAGAGCCCGACGACCCTCCACTGCCCGAGGAAGTCGTGGCAGCTGGATCGATGCCGACCATCATTCCGTTCTCGAGCGCTGCATCGTCGAAATCGTGTGGGAAGGCAGGGAGGGGAGGGAAGTCGGTCGAGAGGTAGGCGGAGGGGTCGAAGGGTGCGGAGGGGGTTGTTGGTCGAGACGAGGTTGCGAGCGAGGGCGCTGCGAGGGTCGCCATGCAGTAGGTGCACTCCTGAGAGTCTTGGAAAGTGGTCGCGCGTGTCCACTAGCCCTGCGATGCGGAGTTGGCGGCGTGAGAGGGTTGTTTGGCGGGTGTTTGTTGGGCGAGCGACGAAGGGGTCCTGCTGGGTCGCGCGTGAAACGAGTGACGGGTGCAGCACAGTCCAAGCGAGTGTGTGGTGTCCTCTGACAGCAGTACGAGTACCAAGCGGAGACTTGCCGAAGCGAGGAGAGCGAGAGCAGCGACGAGGAGCTCACTCGCGTGGGATCACTCAACATCCGCACACCGCTCGCTTCCTTGCCTCGTTGGGTCAAGTCGCGCGGCTGTCTGGACTCTGGAGACGCAGGGAAGCACGGGCAAAGTCGAGCGAACGAACGGAAGCAGCTCCTCTCGTCCTCTTCCTCGTCTCGCGGCATCCGCGGACCGCATACACCCAAATCGACTGAGCAGGCTCGAGTTGCACTCGCGTCCTACGTCTGCGCCGCCTCAGCAAGCAGCACATACTCCCTCGTCGAAAAGGCAAACTTGAGGACTGTGCGAGTCACAACTATCGACATCAGCCTCGTCCGCCTCTTCAAGCGGGCTCGAGAGGAGAGAGGAAGAGCGAGTGTGAGACGCACCGTCACCGCTCCGCAACTCGTAGTACCGCGACGCAGGGATCGTCTCGTCATTGACCATCGTGCCGTTCGCCGAGTCGAGGTCGATGATGAACGGTCTGCGCAACACCATCTTCCGTCAGCTCGGAGAGCCAGAAAGAGAGGGTGGTAAAGTGAACGCACTTGGTCAGGCTCTTGGTGTCGCCAAACTCGTTCCGCTCGACGACTTGTCGGAATTGCAGGACGGCGTGTTGCTTCGAAGTCGAGGGGTGGTCGACGGGTATGTCGGCGACCTGCAAAGCGGACCCACGTTCGAATCAGCATCCGCCTGCTTGGTACAGCAAAGACGCTGAACGAGCGGAAAGGACGACGCACCACCCGGTCGCGGCCAATCAAGTACGCCGACTGTCGATGGACATGGAACAACTCTGCCCATCCCCACTTCGTCAGCGCTTACTCGAACCTGGAAGAGAGTATGAGGAGGACGCACCGACTTGCTCCTTGCCCTTGAAGACGTACAGCCGCCAGTTTCGAACGGGTTTCCTCGCCTCGGGCGGTTCGGCGTATTTGAGCACGACACCATTGAGGGTGCTGGACACGAGAAATGACAAGAATACACGCCTCCGTCAGCTGACAAGCCTAGAGACAAAGACTTGGAAGAGGGGACGCACTTAGTCTCCGCGGCCAACGCCCCGCTAGGCTTGAAATCCGGCTCGACCTGCTTCACCGGCTGCTTCACCACCTCCCCTCCTCCTCCGCGCTTTCCATACTCCATTTCCCCTCCTGATCCGCCAGGGACGAGCGCGCGTTGGTCGGGCAAAGCCTTGCCTTTCCCCCCTGCAGCTCCGGAACGAGGAGAGTCCTCTCGCTGCCGACGGGTCCAACCGCCGTCCCCACCGGCCGCCGCGTCCCTGTCCCGCTCTGCACCGCGAATAGGCGAGCGAGAGCGCGACCTCCTCCGTCCTCCGCCTGCTCCTCCTCCTCGTCGCTGGTCGTCACTCCGTCCACCTCGCCGGTCGTCGTAGCCTCCACCTCGCCGGTTGTCACGATCGTCGTAGCCGCCTCGTCGGTCGCGCTCGTCGTACCCTCCCCGTCTGGAGTCGCGGTCGCGGTCGTAAGATCGAGAGGGAGGGGAAGGCGAGCGTCGATGGGAAGAGGAAGGCCCAGCAGCAGTAGAAGAGGGGTAGCGGTCGCTCATCCTTCTTGTAGCACACTTGCAGGCGGCCTGAGAGGCTAAGAGCTGGTTTGAGCGAGGTGAGCGGAGTGGAGGAGGAAGAGAGAGGTTGAGGGAGGACCACTTCCTGGCATCGCTCAATTCGGCTCATTCGTGCGCTGGATGTCTGCTAGGATTGTTTGGACCGCTACTGGACTACTCTTACGCTGCCCGCTCGCCTGGTTGTCGCCGACGACTACCACGCTCGACGCTCATCAGTCGAAGGGCTCACAGGAACGACGACGCCTTAGGCCGGGCTGCTAGTGCGCGTCGAGCCTCGAGCAAACAGTTGGAGTGGGCAGGCCGAACGAACCGGCCGGAACCGGGGGAGGGAGGACCAGCGAGGCGGGCTCCATTCTCCTCCTCGACGGACGGGCTCTACACGGCTCATCACGGCAGCGCGACCTTCATCTCGTGCTCCATGATCTTCGACAACCCAACTCACCGCCTTACAGCTGGCGCACAGCCGAAGCCGGTGCCCTAGCAGCCTCAACTTTGCTCGTTCCTTACCACACTCGCATTTCCTGCTCTTCCGCTCGCTCGACGCTCTGCGGATCTTGACTCGCTTCGTGGAGACCTACATATCACCCTTCTCGACCTCCTCAATGTACTAGCGACGCTCCCCAAGCCTTGCGGCGGACGCAACGAACGTGCCGCGGCTTGCTCCTGCGTTCTTCTCGCTCGCCATCTCTCGTTCACTCGCTCGTCCCGGTCCGATGGCAGTCGCTCAAGCACTATATGATGGGTGTGTTTACGGCGGTCGCAGCTGGAGGGGGCCTCTGCAGACGGTGGATCAGGACCTTTGCTTTCTCGTCTCTTGCCCTCCTTCATCCACCCTCCTTTGCGGCGACTTCTCTCTCCCATTACCCAGCTACTGCATTTTCCCGACGGCACCCCTTTGCGGCAGGATACGTGTCCCTGGGTGGATGTGCCGAGTGTTCCGGCCGGCGGAACTGACCCGACTGACTGAGCGAGCGCGCACAAAGAGTGGGGGCGACTCTCTCGCTTCGTTGCGTTCTTCTGCTTCTTTCACACGAGTTGAGCAGCTCAGAGTGTTGCTCAGAGTACACTCGAGACTGCCCAGCACAGACCTGCGAAAGACCCGTGCTCGTCGCTCCTCTCCTTGACCTCCCCACATCCCATCGCACACACCTACTACTCTCAAACTCGCACCAGCGCCAAACGAGCCATTTCTACCACTCTCAACACTATCTTCTCGTCACTACCATGTCCCCCACCGCCCCCATCGAAGTCTACACCACCTCGAACGTCTTCCTCGACTCGCTCGTCGAAGCAGGCATCAAGCGCGCGTACGTCAACCTCGGGTCGGACCACCCTGCGCTCCTCGAGGCCTTTGCGCACAGGAAGAAGTATGGCTTGGACAGTCTCGAGATTGTGACGTGCCCGAATGAGGTGAGTCGGAGGTTTCTTTCGAGGAAGAGGAGGAGCGAACGGTCCTGGTCATCCGCTTCTTGCCTTGAGATGGGCCGCGCCGTCACGAGAACAACGTTGTCAATCTACATTTGCAGGAGCGAGTCCCTCAGCGACACCCGCTGACCCTTGGCCTCCCTCTCGCGCAGATGGTCGGACTCTCCGCTGCGCAAGGTTACGCCCAAGTGACCGGCAAGCCAGCCGCCGTGATCGTCCACGTCGACTGTGGCACGCAGGTCCGTCCCAATTCCCCCGCCCTCTCCCTCCCTTTCTCGCGTGAACTAACGAGAACCTCGTTCGAAACAGGCCCTCGCAGGCGCAGTCCACAACGTCTCGACTTGCCGCACCCCCGTACTCATTTACGCCGGTGCTTCACCCTACACGCAAGACGGCGAACTCGCAGGAAGCCGCAACGAGTTCATCCACTGGCTCCAAGTTCGTCTCCCCCTCTCTTTCCCTCAAGAAATTCCCGGGCTGATGCAGGGATGGGCAGAACGCAGTCGACCAGCCGCAGATCTTGAGGCAGTATATGCGCCATGTGGGCGAGATCCGCTCGCCGAAGAACACGAAGCAGGTCGTGAACCGCGCCTTGCAGTTCGCCAAGTCTGAGCCGATGGGTCCGTCTCCGCTTCCCTTACCCTCGTTCGTCGTATGTGGCTGACGGATAGTCTGAGAGGACAGGACCGGTGTATGTTTGGGGACAGCGAGAGGCGACGGAGGAACACATCGACCCGGCGAGCGTCCCCAAGGTCAGGAAGGACATCTGGTCTCCCGTCGAGCTCTCGCCTCTCAACGACTCGTGTGCGTTCCTCTTCCCCTCTAGGTACTCGTATGACCCGCTGAGCCGCAGCACCCGCAGCCGTCGCCCGCATCGGCGACGCCCTCCTGCGCGCCAAGAAACCCCTCATAATCACCTCCTACCTCGGCCGCAACCCCCTTGCCGTCACTGCTCTCACTCGCTTCGTCGACCTGACCGCGATCCCCGTCTTCCAGCCGACTCTCAGCACAGTCAACTTGCCTTTCGACCATCACTGTCATGTTGGAGTTGCGTTTGGGGGACGGTGGGAGGTCGTTGAGGAGGCGGATTGTATCCTGATCATTGATTCGGATGTGCCTTGGTGCGTCGCGGATCTCTCCGTGTCGAGATGAACCGCGGGCTGACCTTCTCGACATTCCTCAGGATCCCGCTCCACACCAAGCCCCGCGAGGATGCCGAGATGTACGCTCTCCCTTCCCTTCCTCTCTCATCACTACTGACGTCCCTCGCGTTGCTGCAGCTTCCACCTCGACGTCGACCCCCTCAAGGAACGCATGGCCTTCGCATCCTACCCCGCCCTCCTCCGCGCAAAAACCGACGCCGCAACCGCCCTTTCCCAACTCTCCCAGTACATCCAGTCCTCTCCCTCGTTCTCGTCCTCCAAATCCGCCATCGACGCCCGGCGTGCCGACCTAATCTCGAAGCACCAGAAAGCGACGGAGGACCTGATGAAGCTTGAGCAGGTGCCGAGCGATGGAGTGATGACTAGCTCGTTCATTGTTGGGATGTATAGGAGGGTTACGGAGGAGATGCGGATCGAGTCGCTCGTTTGTAACGAGGCGATCTCCAAGTGCGTCCATTTCTATGGCTCCTTTCCTTCTCGCCCTTCGTGCGGCGTGCTGACCGATTGCGTACCATCCTCTGCCGCATTCGCACCGCGCAGCTACCCCAAGTGAGTCTTCGCCTCTTCCGCCTCGCCTTCTCACGCGCGACCTCCGGCTAACCTTCCCTTCCCCTTCCCTCGCCTCGCAGCGTCTGGAACCACATCATCCCGAAGCGCGCCAACTCGCTCATCTCCTCCGGCGCCTCCTCGCTCGGCTGGGCCCTCGGAGCGGCGATCGGTGCCACGCAAGGCTCATACGACTTCCCCTCCCCCTCCTCTTCCGCAAAGAACGACCTCGTCACAGTCTTTGTGGGCGACGGGTCGTTCATCTTTGGTGTTCCGAGCGCGGCGTATTGGATGGCCAGGCGGTACGAGACGCCTTTCTTGACTGTCGTGTTCAACAACGGGTTGCGTCCACTCTCTCCTTCTCCTCTCCCTCGCCGTTCGTACTGATGGGAGACTGTGCGCAGCGGGTGGAAGTCCCCCAAACTCTCCCTCCTGGGCGTCCACCCCTCCGGACTCGGCGCTTCCGGCCGCACCTCGGACCTAAACGTCTCCTTCGGACCCTCGGACTCGCTCAACCCGGACTACGGCGCGATCGCCGCTGCAGCCGGCGGGGCATGGCACGAGAAGGTCTTGAAGGCGGGTGAGTTGGAGGAACAGATGAGGGAGGCGGTGAGGGTCGTCAGGGAGGAGAAGAGGTGCGCGGTGTTGGATTGCTGGTTGAGTAGGTTCTGAGGGCGTGCGTCAAAGGGCGAGGGTGAGGAGGGTGATCAGTATCGTTTCGTTTCGTTGTAAGGGACCTGTATGCGCTGCAAGGGACTTTGATCGTCGCCTCGAGCCGCGAGTCGAGAAAGGATCTTCCCGGGGATGCTCTCTCCTCGCACCACGAAGCTCCGGTCGTTTCGTTCGCTTTAATGCTGCATTGCGCTGCGCTAGTGAGGGCACTGCTCGGGAGAGAGAGAGAGTGGGAACGAGTGACGGGATGCGGGCGAGGTGTACAACAAGGACGGAGGGAGGGAGGGACGTCGTATCGAGTCGAGGAGGGAGGGTTGTCATACGTAATGGCGCAAGGACGGGGGGATCGTGAAAGGGGAAGTCGTAAAGGCCGACAGCGGAAATTCAAGGCGACCTCATCGGAGGGGAGTGAAGGTGTTGGAGTGGATCTGCTCGTACACCCACGCTTTGACAGCCGGCGGTCCTCCTCCCTCCATCATCAACCCGTCCGGGACCTGTTCCCTCTCGCAAGAATCAGCACCTGCCGCCTGCGAAACGAACCGCGGCATGCGAAGCAAATACGGGAGGGGAACGCACCTTGAGCAACCGCACGTCCGGGTTCGCGACTTCTGCCAACATATCCCGCACGTCGACCAGTTCAAAGTAGCCACCGCAGACCTGCGTGCAAGCACTCGAGGGTCAGTCAGTCAGTCCCGCTTCCGTCGGGAGTCGACGACGAGGGGTGAACGAGTGGCGGCCGCACCAGGAGGTCGACTTTGGGTATTTGTGCGTTCAAGACTACTCCACAGTCCTGTCGAACGCATGAGCGGGTCAGTCGGAGGAGTTGAGGCATTTGAGAATCGCTCGGGAGGAGAAGAGGGACGGACCAGGATGTCGGACACTCCTGCCACGACGCGTACGAGTCCTTCCTCGTTGATCATCTCCGCCAGCGCCGTTACTCCTGCACGAGCGCTCCCTCGTGGTCAGTCGCGGGCTTCATCAGTCGTCGGGGAGAGAGATGGGGGGGCCGCACTTGAGGGGTGTTGGCCGAGCAAGACTGCGCGGATAGGGTCGCCGTTCTTGGGGAAGAGTGGCTCGTCGTACTTGACTGAGGGATGCTGGGAGAGGTCCATCATGGTCGGGTGTTGGCGAGGGCGGTGGGTGGGAAGTGACCGCGCGAGAGAGAGAGAGAGAGCTGGCGAGGCGCGAGTTGGCCTGAGCGAGTTCGACTGACTCGGCCTATTAGTGTAGCTCTGTGTGCGAGTGCAAGCGACAGCAGTCGACAGGCGCAGGTGACTGTCGGGTGAAGCGAAGGCGGACGACGAGGATCTCGACCGCCGCAGCGCACCTCGCTCATCGACCAGCAGGAGGATCTACACGACGGGGCTCTACGACCCAGAGAACGTCACACAGACGAACAAGCGCACAGCAGAGTCGTCGTTGAGGAGGAGAGGCGTGCTGAGCGGAGTCCGGACAGGAGGTCGGTCCATCGAGCAATGTCAACCTCGTCGTCGCTGTACTGCTTCTTCTGTGTGTCAGTCGACGCCAAACGTCGTCAATAGCCTCACGGACGACGCACTGCAGTCGAGTGAGCCGCCCTGCGAGACCGCCTTGACACACTCCTTCTCCTCCTCATCCTGCTGCGCCGGCCTCTCACGACGCAGCCTGCTGGCCTTCTGTCGCCGCCCCTTCGCAGCCGACGTCGCGCTTGACGTCGCTTCCGGTGCTCTCGACGTGCATTCCAGCAAACTGCGCACGCGAGCGAGATTGATCGCGTCGTGCGTGCGCGCGGAACCCCGGCGCTCCCGGACGTGAAGCAATCCTCTCTCGCCGTCGCGCTCGTCCTCGTCGCTGGTTTCTCTCCCTGGCTTGCCTGTTCGCTCCTTCATACACGCACACTCGCTTGACTCGTCCCCCGACACTGCCTTCCTTCCTTCCTTCCTACCTCCTCGATCGCGTCCCAGACGCGCCCTCTTCTCTCGGCAAACAACCTCGTCAAAGATGCGCTTCACAGCGACCCTGCTCGCCTGCTCAGCGCTGTTCGCTCAACTCGGACACGCGCACGACGTGCGGGACCAGCAGGTGAGGCAGAAGCGACACCACGATGCGTCGGCGGCGGCCAAGATCGAGAAGCGGTATCCGCCTGGGCGCGAGACGTTCATCCCGACTACGACGCCCGCGTACGCTCTGAGTACCTCTTCGGCCACTCCCGCGGCGACAAAGACCTCGTCGACCTCGTCCGGAAGCCAGACGACTCCTCCGCCTGGACAGTACACGACGGGGACGACTCGCGCGCATGTTGCGGCGACGACGACGACGCCTACGACCTGCGCACCGCCTTACATCGCCACGAGCATGATTACGGGGACTGGGACGCTCCCGAAACCTACGACGTTCGTTACCAAGGTCTACCGCTCGAACCAGTTGACACTCAACGGGTCGCCGTTCACCATCGTCGGTCCCAGTGCGTTCGCTCTCACGCTCTTCTGTCTGCTACGCGCTGACTTTGCGCGCGACAGACATCTTCTGGCTGTGCCAGGTTCGTTCGCACCCTGCAGATCCGCCTCCTCCTCCCGCTGACTCCTCGTCTCGCAGGGCCAAGACTACGGACCCCTCGGCTCGTACACCGACAAGTCGATGGTGCGCGAAGCACTCGCCATCGCCGTCGCCATGGGCGCCAACACCGCGAGTTTCCCCTTTCCCTCCCCCTCCACCGACGATCTCCTCCCTGACCTTGCCCGTGAACAGATCCGCGCCCTCTCGTGCGGTATCTCCACCGGCACATACAACAACTTGAACCCCTACAACCTCGAACCGACGTTCAACAACTTCGACTCTGCTGCCGTGCGTCTTGGCTCCCTCTCTCTCTCCCGTTAATCCGCTGAATGTGCAAGCGAGCAGTGGGACATTCGCGACTATGTGCTGTATGCCGCGAGGGAGTACGGGCTGAGGGTGATCTTGACGCTGACGGATAACTAGTGAGCACCATCTCCGCTTTCCTCCCAATTTGGACGAGCTGACCCTCGCTTCTTCCACAGCGCTTACTACGTGCGCTCATCCCCTCGGTCTTTCGCGAGTCCTGCTGACCAGCTCGCGAGCGCAGCACGGAGGCAAGTACGACTTCCTGAACTGGCGCAAGGCGAGCCTCGCGAACAACGGCGCAGACTTTTACACCAACCGCGCCGTCATGTCCGCTTACAACGTGCGCTTGCTTTCTTTCCTCCCCGTAACACCAGAATGTGCGAAGCTGACGGGTTGAGAGGACAGACGTACATCACGAACTTTATCACGCACGTCAACTCGTACACTGGCGTTGCGTACTACAACGATCCGACGATCGTCGCCTGGGAGACGGGTAACGAGCTCGGCGGTGCGGTTGCCCTTCCTGCCTCTCTCTCTCCCCTCGAAACTCCGCTCACCGCCTCGACAACAGGCTACATCAACGCCGAAGTCTGGCCGCCTTACTCTTGGACCAAGTTCATCGTGCAGACTATCCGCAAGTACGACACGAAGCACTTGATCATTGATGGTGCGTTCCGACTTCGCTTCTCCTCATCGAGAAGGTTGAACTGACTCTTCCGTACGTCTTCGCAGGAACCAACGGCTTCTGGAACTGTGCGTTCTACTCACAAGGACCACGAGGAAGAACTTGTATCACCGAGCTCAGTCTGACCCTTCGATCGCAGACACCACCGGCGCGACTTCCGCCGGCCTCACCCTCTCCGGCGTCGACATCGTCACCGACCACGGCGTGCGCTTCCCATACTCTCACTCACCTCGTGACGGAGAGGACTGACGAGTTGATGAGCGACGCAGTACCCGCGCAACACGGGAATTATCAACAAGGAATTCTCGCTCGCCAAGCCTGCGCTCAAGAACTTCTTGATTGGTGCCTCCCTTTCCCATCCTCTACACCGACTCGAAAGCTGACCGGCGAGTCTGCGCGCAGGCGAGTTCGACTGGACAACGACTTACAGCTCGACGGACCTTGCGACGTACCTCAACTTGATCGAGTCGTGGAAGCCTCTGGTCGGCGAGTGCGTCTCTGCTTCTGTCATTAACATTTTCTGCGTGGGCATGTGGATTGGACGGGTCGTTGAGGGCTTGGGAGGCGATTTGCGGGCTTGGGAAGGTCGGAACGCTGACGCTTCTTTCTCTTTCGCTTTCCCTCCTTCTCCCTCGACGCCTCCTGGGTGCCTTTATCGCCCAACAGTCTCGCCTGGAACGTTCAGGGGCACGACCCGACATGCTGCCGATTCATCTCGCACAAGTACGCCCATCCGCGCCCAACCTCTCCTTGTTCTTCCTCCTTGAGCGCGGGATTGACCCGGGCTTGCTTCTACAGCGACGGGTACAGCATATACTACCCAAACGCGAATTCTGCAGGTGCGCAAAGCTTCTTCCTCGTCCCGCTAGCCGTCCAGCCAAGTTGACACCCTCTTCCTCGCTTCCCGCTTCTCGTTTGCAGCCGACCAAGCGAATATCCTCCTCCTGGCACAGCACTGGTACCGCATGACCAACCGCGCGCCTCCCGCCGCCCTCGTAGGCGTTGCCTGCCCCCAGCCCGTCTTTTAGACCGACGCGGCTGCTTCAGTCCTTCCGTTTCACGACATAGACATCCGTATTTCGCATTTCTCTCTCTCTCTCTTATCAGTCATTCCACTATGTGGTTCTGTTATAGACCCTGTCGGGACGGGCGACTCGCCAGGCAGACACGAGAGAGGAGAATAAGTTCAAGCCGGTGCATCCACGCTCGACGCGTACTGCACCCTCTCCTCCTCGACCTCCCGTACAAACTGCCACCAACTCGTCCCGAACCCTCTGCGGAACGTCGCCCGTTCAGCGGGTCCCGAGTCTTCGCCCCGCTCTTCGACCAGCACGTCCGCTCCCGCTTCTTTCGCCAGCTTGAGGAGCGCGTCTATCCGTCCGCCTGCAACCATCACGCCCGCATCTTCTTCCTCGTCACTATCAGGCTCCTGCATCTCCACCGCATCCACATCCCTCAACGTCCCCTCGATCCGCAAATGCTCCACCCCTCTCCACGCCCACCTAAACTCCCGGTTGCTGAACAGGCTCTCCAGCGTCGCCAAGAGCGAGTCAAGTGCTGCTGGGTACAGGGCGAGGTGGAGGAACGGTGGGGGCGAGCGGGTTGCCGAGTGCGTGAAGAGGGACGAACCGACGAGGGAGTGGTAGGCCGGGTCCCAGTAGAGGCCGTAGCAGCGCAGGGTGGGGAAGTCGAGAGGTGTAGTGTCGGTGTGAGGAGGGTAGAGGACCTCCTCGGCGGTGTGGTCGAGCGAGAGAGAGCGCAGTTGCGCGGCGACGGAGCGGACGAGTGAGCGGATCGTCGTGGGGGACTGGTCGTGTGAGCCGGTGTGTACGAGGAGGTGCTGGAGCGAGGGAAATGGACGATACGTCGAGTCGAAGGAGAAAGGGAGGAAGTCTCGTCGGAGGGAGCAGAGGCGCAAGTCGAGGCGGGTCAAGGAGGAGTAGGAGAGTAACGGGGGCAATTGATCGGCTGGCGGGTCGAGTGAGGGGTAGAAGAAGGATACAAGTGTGCATTGTCGAAGCGAAACGGACGCCAGGTCTGCGAAAGGAGCGTCAGCAAGCGATTCCCCCGAAGAAGAGGGAGAACGCACTCGGTCCTGCCGCAATCTCGTCCATCCGCAGCCGCTCCATATGCACCAATGCGAGCTCCTCTAGCCCCATGCAAGCTCGGACAGTCTGCACGAGCTCCTCTGGTTGCTCCTCGCCCCACAACTCGATGCTCATTCGCCGCAACAGCTTTCCTAAGCCCTGCTCACGCCGCGCAAGCAGCCTCGCCAGCGGCCGAAACTCCCTCGCATGGAACAAGTCCACCTCGGCATCCTCCAGCAATGCCTTCTGCGCAATCGGTCGCCAGTCGGAGCAGACGAGCGAAAGAGACTCGAGTTGGCGTTGGCGGCGTCGAGCGGCGAGAACGTCGTCTTCCTGGCCGGTTGGCTGAGCTGATAGCAGGACAATGTGTTCGACTACCTCTGGAGGCAAGCTAGAGAAGCCTGCGAGCGGTGTAGCCATGTTGCGGCGGAGTGAGAGAGCGAGAGGAGGGCCGATGACGGTTGGCGACTGACACGCTTGCTCACCGCGCTCGGGCGGCTCACTCGGCTGCTTGAGAGGTTAATCGGGGTCTTTAGTTGCAGCCGAACCGGTCACTGCGACCTGAACGGTGGAGGACGACCCTCTCCTCCCTCCTCCGTTTCTCATCACTCGACGGCCACGAATCGATGAGGACGCAGTGCGGGGACATGCGAGGGGTGGCAATGGAGCTATCGGCGTGCTAGGTACGACCGGGACTCAGCAGCAGGACCGCCGGACGGCTGCGCAGTCGACCTTGACCTCCTCCCTCCCGACTCCCGAGCGCTCGAACCTCTCGCTCTGGATCGTCGAGGCCATGCGAGCTCCGTGGCGTTCCCGAAGCTTGCGCACAGGCCGCTCATTGATCGCGCTATCGCCTCGTCGCTCGGAAGTCCAGCATCTCGCGGCATTCGCTCCTTCTTGCCTCTCTTCCATTCGTTCATTCCGCCTACTCACGCTCGCTTGTATCGCTCATTCTACACGCTACTTACCTGCTGTAGCCGACTAGCACCGCCGATTGCGCCTGCACGTTCCATTCGCCGCTCCTCTCGCCTCTCGCCCGAATCGCAAGGTCAGATGCGCGTTGGTCTCGTCGCCCTGCTAGCGAGCGCGACTGTGTTCGTCCAACTGGGACACGCGCACGAAGTTAGCCTGAGCGAACGGGCCGTCCGTCAGAGGCGACACCACGAGCTCGTCGCCGCAGGACAGACTCTCCGGCTCGAACGTCACGCCTCGACAACGACCAAGGCCTCGGCAACTACAAAGGCGGCGTCGAGCACGAAGCTGACCTCAAGCAGCAAGAGTGCTTCGCGCAGCAAGAGCTCTTCGGTTTCGAGCAAGGCCTCCTCGTCGAGCAAGACCTCCTCATCGAGCAAGAGTCCCTCCGTCACCAAGGCATCATCGACGAGCAAAGCGTCCACCACTACGACGAAAGCCTCCAGTACGTCGCAGACCAGCAGGTCCTCGTCTGTAACAAAAGTCCCGACCTCGCCTCCAACCACCGCCTCTGCGTCCGCCTCTTCTGGTTCGACTTCCGCTGCTACAACGACGAGCTCGACGACTACGACATGCGCACCGCTGTACACGGCGTCGAAAATGATCACGGGAACTGGGACGTTGCCGAAACCGTCGACTTTTGTCAAGAAGACGACCAACTCGAACAAGCTCACGCTAGACGGGTCGCCCTTCACCATCGTTGGCCCCAGTGCGTCACAGCGGCTGTCGTGCTCTGCTACTTACGCCTCTACTGACGCCTCGTCTCTCGCCAGACATCTTCTGGCTTTGCCAAGTCTGTCCCCCTTCTCGCGCCCCTGGCGCGGTGACCTGCTGACATCGGCCACTACAGGGTCAGGACTACGGACCTATCGGCAACTACACGGACAAGGCGATGGTTCGCGAAGCGCTTGCGATGGCAGTCGCGCTCGGCGCCAACACTGCAAGTCCTCCGCCAGCGCACGCACCTGAATTTCGACTGACCTCAGCTTTGCTGCAGATCCGGGCACTCTCTTGCGGCATCTCGACTGGCACCGCTGGCGGCACGAACCCGTACAGCCTCGAGCCGACTCGGGGCACCTTCAACAACGCCGCCGTGCGCTTCTTTCGCTTGGCTCGAAACGACTGCGTCGCTGACCTCTCGCAACAGTGGGATATCCGCGACTACGTTCTTTACGCTGCGAAGCAGTATGGCCTGCGCGTGATTCTCACGCTCACGGACAACTAGTGAGTCCTGGTCACCCTCTTCCCCCGACTCTTCCGCTGACGTTTTCCTCCTCCCAGCGCCTACTACGTGTGCTCGGTCTTCCGCCTGCGTTGGTTTGTATGCTGACCAAGGCCCCGCGCAGCATGGCGGCAAGTACGACTTCCTCAACTGGCGCAACGTGAGCACCGCGAACAAGGGTGCAGCGTTCTATACCAATAAGGCGGTCATTGGTGACTTTGAGGTGCGTTCCGCCTGCTCCACCGCGCCCGCCAGAGCAGACGCCAGCGCTCACTCTTCTCTTCCCGGGCACACTCAGACTTACATCACCAAATTCCTGACGCGTGTCAACTCGTACACTGGCGTCGCTTACAAGGACGATCCGACTATTATTGCATGGGAGACGGGAAACGAGCTCGGAGGTGCGCCAACCGCCTTCATTGCTTCGTTCCCTCGCTGACCTCGCTCGTCTCGCCAGGCTACATCAACGCCGAGGTCTGGCCGCCCGCATCGTGGACGACCGCTATCATCGCATGGATTCGCAAGTATGACACGAAGCACTTGATTATCGACGGTGAGTTGCGAGGTCTGCTGCTCCTCGAGAAGGTCGAGCTGACCTTACGACCCTTCGCAGGCACGAATGGCTTTTGGAACTGTGTGTCGTACGATTTGTACCTAATTCGCGCCGGCACTGAGCTCTGAAGCGCAGACACGACCGGCGCGACCTCGCCCGGCTTGAACATCTCAGGCGTAGACATCGTTTCGGATCACGGCGTGCGTCCCGCCATCGTTCGCTTCCTCGCAGGTTACTCTTGTTGACAAAGGATCGCCCGCCAGTACCCTCGCAATACCGGCATCATCACGAAGGAACTCGCACTCGCCAAAGCCGCTCGCAAGAGCTTCCTCATCGGTTCGTCACGGCACGTCGCGCGCAGCCTGACCCACGACTGACGCATGCTGTGCATAGGCGAGTACGACTGGACGACGCAGAGCTCAACCTCGCTCGCGACGTACCTCAAGTTGATCGAGTCTTGGAAACCTCTGGTCGGCGAGTAAGTGTCGTCGCATCTTCCGTGCTTCGAGCTGAGCGCTGACGAGCATCCTTCATTCCCCTAGCATGTTCTGGTCTCTGCAAGGACGTGACCCGCAGTGCTGCAACTTCATCAAGCATGGAGACGGCTACTCGTAAATCTCTTTCCTCCTCGTTATCGCGGGCCTCACTGAGCTCATAATTGACTCGTCCTCGCTTCCTCGCAGAATGTACTATCCCAACGGGGGTACAACTGGTCCGTCTCCATCGGCGTCGCTTCTGGGCGGCAGCCAGACTAACCGCTTCTTTCCGCAGCCGAAACCGCCAATATGCTGCTCGTCGCCCAGCATTGGTACCGCATGACGAACCGCACGCCGCCAACACAGCTCGTCGGCGTCACATGCCCGCAACCCGTCTTCTGAGTAGAGTTCCTCTCTCCTCGTTGTCCCTCCCCCTCACGATTTATCGAGCATGGCTCGCTAGTTACCCCAGTCAGTACCTGCTTTGCAACGCGTACCTAGTCCTATCGCGTCAATCACTTTCGTCTTCTTCCTTCTTAACCCGCCGCCGCTTTGATGCGAGCTTGTCCTCCTTCTTCGCCCCGCTCCTCGTCCGCTTCTTCGCCTTCGCCGGCTTCTCTTCGTCTTCCTCCTCCTTGACTTCATCGCCATCCTCTCGTTTGACGTCCTCCGCCTCGCTCTCCTCCTCCTCCTTCGGATGGCTCTTCAACCACTCCTTCTTCTCCTTCTCCCACTCCTTCCGCAAATCCGCATACCGTTCCCGACTCTTCACCCGCTCCCACACTTCTCGAAAGATGGCGGCGCTCGCAAGCTTGTCCTTCGCACCAGGGTGGTCGGACGGTTTGGGGAGGAGCGATCCGTCTTCGGCCGAGTACTTGCGTCCTCCGGCGCGGTTCGCGTAGCGCATCGAGCGAGTCATTCCCACTGTCGTCAACAAGCTGTAAGCCCAGAGGAAGCGTGAGAAAGAAGCGAAGGGGACGCACTCTGGATGAACTTCCTGGCCATGTCGCATCCCACAAAGTCTCCCTCATCCTCGAACCGCTGAAACTCCCTCTCGAGCCTCCTCGCGCTCTCCTCCGCAATCTCAGGCGTCTTGAACCTCCAAAGCGGCAGGAGGTAGCCCTTGTACGGCTCGAAAGTCAAGACGCCCTGTTCTCCTCGCCCGATCGAGTAGCGCAGGCGGGTTGCGAGGGGCGCGAGGGGTGAGGGACGCTGAATGGGTGGAGAGGGCGTGCGAGGGCGTTTGGGCATCGTTTGGAGAGGATGAGCGTTGAGAAGGTCAAGACGACGTCACCGCGAGGAGGAGGGAGTTGGCGGGAACGAGCTGGGGCAGGCTAGAACGATTCGCAGGCGTAGAGAGGCTGTTTCTAAGTGTCTGCAAGCGAGAACAGCGAGAAAATAAGCGAGTGAGGCGATGGGAAGAGGGAAACCCGCTCGAAGCCAACTTTCGACTCCTCGACCACGCTCACACCGCTCGGACTCGCTTGCAGAGCACGCAGACTGTTTGCTAGACCTTTCTGAGCCACCATGTGCGGCCGCTTTGCGCTCGGGCTGAGTGGAGGGGAGTTGGAGGAGGCGATCGCCAGGGATTACTTCCAGCCACCGGCACACCACCAGGGGGCGCGAGACCAGGATGGCGAGCAGCAGCAGGATGGAAACGAGGCAGACGAGCAGGAACAGGCTGGCGGAGCGGCGCAGGACGGGGAGGGAAGCGCTCCTCGCGATGAGGTGGGGAAGTCGACTCACCAGGACGCGCTTCACTGGAGCTCGTTCGAGGCGCAGAGCACTTTCAGGCCTCGCTACAACGTGCGTGTAGGCTCCCGAGCGCGTACCGGAGCTGTTGACGGACGGTACTTTCCCTCGACAGGTCGCGCCGACCACCCAAATCCCGGTTGTGAGGAGGACAAGGAAGGACAAGGAGACGTACGAGCTGGACCTGATGAAATGGGGACTCGTGCCGAGGTGCGCACAAATCGCTATGAGCGAAACTCCCGTCTTCCGTGTTGACCTTTGCCTCCTTCCCTCTTCTCCCAGCTGGTACTCGGAGCCTCCTTCCGCCGGTCTCTCTACGATCAACGCGCAATGCGAGTCCGTCTTCGAAGGCACGCCCGCTTGGCGTCAGCCGAGGCAGACGAAGCGGTGCCTCGTCGTCGCGCAGGGATTCTACGAGTGGCTCAACAAGCCTGGCATGAAGGAGAAGCAGCCGTACTTTGTCAAGCGCAAGGATGGCAAGCTGATGGCTTTTGGTGCGTCGGCCGTTGCGCGCTTCAGCTTGAAGACTGCTCGAAGCTGACCTTTGGCTGATGCGTCAACGCTCATCTGGCGCAGCGGGGCTTTGGGATCACTGCGAGTACGTTGACGCTCCCTACGTCAAGTGCATGAACTGACTTGCCTCGCCTTGACAGCTTCAATGGTGGGCGATCTCTGCGGAACTGCAGCACTCGGCTTCCTTACAGTGCGCTTGTCCTGACACCATCACCACGCGGGCGCAGGCAACTACGACCCCGTCACGAGCTGCACGATCCTCACCGTCCCCGTCAACAAGCAGCTCCGATTCGTAGGTCGAAACGGTCATTCTGCTCGTTTCGCGGCGCTGAGTTCTCGGCTCTTCCCCTTTCTACACCCCCGTCGCTCGTTCGCTTCTTCCATCTGCGCCTGCGCCCCTACTCGCCCAATGGCAGCTCCACACCCGCATGCCCGCCATCCTCCCCGACCACTCCGCCATCGCGCTCTGGCTCTCGCCCGAGGGCTGGTCCGACAAGCTCAAGAGCATCATCAAGCCCTTCGAGGGCGAGCTCGAGTACTATGCGGTCGACAGGGGCGTGGGGAAGGTGCAGAATGACAGTGCCGACTTTATCAAGGTGCGTCCGCGATTCGCCTTTCTTGTCGAGACAGTGCTGAGGTCATCTTTCGCAGCCCGTCGCACAGAAGAAGGGCTCGCTCGATTCGTTCTTTGCCAAACAAGCCGCCTCGTCTCCCTCGAAATTCACCGCCTCGACCTCGTCGCCGAAAAAGTCGTCCGTCTCTCCTCCCGCTCCGACCAAGAAGTCCGCTTCGCCACCCTCCGCCTCGTCCTTGCCGGTGAAGGGGATGAGCAATGCGAGCACAAAGAAGGAGGAGGACGAGGAGGCGTTGGACCCGGACGAGGCGGACTCGGCGAAGCTCGCCAAGATCGAGGAGGACGTGAAGAGCGAGGAGGAGGCGAAGCCTGCGACGGCTGGGAAGGGCAAGGGGAAGAAGCGCGCGAAGCCGGAGTCTGGGTCGGAAGGCGAGAAGGTCGAGGTGCTCGACCTGTGCGAGTCGGACGGAGGAAAGGACGAGGACAAGCCGTCGCCGGCCAAGAAGAAGAAGAAGACGGCGGAGAAGCGGAAGGAGGAGAAACAGACGGACGGGAAGGGGACTGAGGAGCTGACGAACTTCTTCCCCGTCGTCGAGTGATGCGCCGAAGGAGGACGGAATCGCTTGCATGGTCTCTCTGGCTCGTTGGCCGCGCCGTAGTCCCTTGTTGTTGTGCATAGCAGAAGCTTGCCTCGCGTATGATCCGCAGCAGCAGCGAAAGCGTTGTTCATTCCCCGTCTTCGCCGCTCCTCTCCTCTACTGCGCCGCCTGACTCGCCTGACTCGTCGCTCGAGTCATCCTCGTCGCTACTCTCCCCCACTGTTTGACGTAGCTGGTAGATCGCGTTGAGCATCCTCCGCGTCGTCCCCTCCAATCCCTGTCCCTCAAGAATCTCGCGCACCATCGCCTCCTCGTCGCTATCGAGCTCCTCGTCCTCCTCGTCGCCGCTCTCACTCTCCGAGTCCCCGGCAAACCTCATCCCCTCCTCGTCCCACAGTGCCTCCTCCCCTTCCCCCTCGACCAATCCATCAAAGTACTCCAACACGCTCACATCTTCCTCGCGCAGGCGGACCTCGCGTTGCGCGGGAGTCTCGCCGGCTTGGAGGGCGGCGTCGAGTGCTGGGTCGGGTGGGCCGAAGAGGCCTGGGTGGGTGTAGTGAGAGGCGGGAGAGCGAGGGGTGAAGGACCAGGAGGGAGGCGGAGGGGGTTGAGGAGGAGCGGAGACGGTCGAGGCGGTTGTCGATTCGGATGTGGGCGCAGGTGCGGTAAGGAGACCGGTAGTTGGAGCAGAGTGACGGACGATGACTTTCTCAACGCCCGAGGTGTAGAGAAGCGGGAGGTTCGGGTGGAAGAGCGCGGTATTGACGATCGAGCGGTGACCAGTGAGGATAGACGAGGCGGGAGAGATCGAAGCTGGTCGCAAAAACGGCGCACTGTCATCTTTTCGGAAGACTGCATGAGCGAGAGCTAGTGTCAGCCTGTGTAAGAGAAACGAGGGCATCAGTCGATCGCACCGATGTCGCCCGTCTGCAGCTGATCCTTCTCGACCTTGCACCTCTGCTCTCTCAACGCCTCCAGGCTTGGCACCTTCCACACATAAGCCCTGAAGTCGTCCGAGCCCGCAGCGTACAACAATCCTTCTCCTGGTGCTGCGCCGACCGGTCCACCGAATGAGCCGTGCTTCGTAGTCGTGGTGTTGCGATAGCCGTGAGGAAAGGAGAGGGCGGTGTGGCGTTTGATGGGTGGGGGAGATGAGGGGCGAGCGGGAGGAGCGGAGTCTGGCGGGCCGGGCGAGGAGAAGGTCGCGAGAGGAGAAGGGTCGTTGAGCTCGTAGAGGGTCGGAAGATGACCGGACAATGTGGCGCAAATGACCGAGCCCGATGGAGAGAAGACGGCAGACGAGACGCCGGGATAAGCGGATCGAAGAGGGTCGGAGGCGGTCTTGCGGCGCGTGATGCGTGCTTCGTACTGCACGACCGCGACATCTCGTGCGAGGTTGATGCGCGCGGCAGGAATCGAGGTGGGATCTCGCCAGGCTGTCCTCGCATCGAGCAAGCCCATCTGCCCATCGTCTCCTGCGTAGACCATGAGCTCGGGTTGGAGCGGGTGATAGGCGATGTCGTTCATTCCGCATCGATCTGGTAGTATGCTGACGGGGTCAGGCGAGCGAGCATCGTGACTTCGCAGGGTACCGTCGGCGGAAGCGGCGAGGAAGAGGTGAGGATTAGTTGGGTGCGCGGCGAGACCCATGATCGAGTCGTCGTGGTCGAACCAGCCGTCGCACGGAGGGATGCCGGAGTGCAGAGGGGAAGGGAAGACCTGCCGCGTCGTCTCGAGGTCGTACTCGAGGATGGACGAGTCGTTTCCGGCGGCGAAGATCCGTTGGCCGTCGCAGGAGAACGCGATCGCGAAGAGGTTGCTCTGAGCTCCGACATACGATGCAACTGGCTCTGCCGCGACTCCCGCACCCTGATCCTCCGCTGTCGTGTCCCACAGCAGGATTCTCCGGTCGTCTCCTCCGCTTGCGAGCCAGCGTCCGCCTTCTGCCGGCCCAATTGCGAGCGCGTTGACACAGCTATGGTGCGCTCGATACGCCGTCTGTCGAGAAAGGTCTGTCTGCCAGAGAGACGAGGTGAAGTCGCTTCGAAGAGACTGAGCCGGGCGAGATGGGTTGGCGAGAGCGAGGTCGATCGGCAGAGCCCGTTTCCTCGGCGTGGCGGTCATGCTAGGATGCTCCACAAGCAGTACAGCAGGTTGATCAGCCCGTTGAGCGGTGTTGGCACGGTGGAAAGTAAGGGGTCGAGAGGAAACTGATGAGAACGGGTTGAACGGCGACGACACTCTGCTCGACCCGCTGGAGAGCCATGTGCATCGTGTTCTGGTCTGATACACCGATCTACAGCCTGTGCGTACCGGTTCACCCGCTCAGACGCTCCCTGGACCGACTGACATCGACTCGTTCCCCACCTCGCAGAGTTGTCGCCTCGAATCGCGACGAGTTCCTTGCGAGACCGACGACAGACGCAGCGTGGCACTCCTGGGACCCCCGTGCGCTTGCCGACGAGCCCGACGAGCGACGACGGACGCTGGCTGGCCTCGACTTGAATGCCGGAGGGACATGGTTCGGGATCTCGCTCGCGCCTGAGGACGGACCTGGCACGGGGCACGGACGACGGATGCACTTTGCGACGCTCACCAACTTCACCGAGGAGATCCCGCCCGGAACGAGGCCGTCTCGAGGCCAGCTTACCCGCGACTTTCTCGACCGCATCTCGTCCTCCTCTGCCTCCGAGTCTACCCTTGAAGACTACCTCGCCATCGTCGAGAAGCAGAAGCAGGATTACGCCGGCTTCAACCTCGTCGTCGGCGAAATCAGCCGCCCTCCTCCCGCCGATTCTGCGTCTCGAGAAACCCAAGTCCACCTCGCCTACATCTCGAACCGCGAGAACCCGCGCAAACGAGCTCGTGTGCTCCCTCCGCTACCGCATGCAGGCGCTGGGGTCGTAGCCGGCTCCGACGGTTCGAAGCGGGTGCGGGCGGTGAGCAATGCGACTCTCGAGGTCGAAGATGGAGAGGAGGAGTGGCCAAAGGTCAAGGGCGGGGCAGCGGCACTCGAGCAGGTGCTACAGGATGTCGAGCGGGATGGGCTGTCTAAGGAGGAGCAGGAGAAGGAGCTGGTGGAAGGAATGTATCGGGTACTAAGGTGGGTCTCTCCTTCTTTCGCTGCAGTCTCTTTCCTCAACTTACAGGTTTTCCCGGTCTCAGCACCGCACATCCGTCGCCCATACTACACCGCACCCATCTCCGCCATACCGTCCTCGTCCGCCCTCTCGCCCTCGACCCCTCCGCACCTCTCCCCGCCATCCCTCCTCCCTTTCCCTCCACCTCTCCCTCCCCGTCGCCTCTATCGCCCGACTCGACAAAACGAGAAGGAGAAGACGGCGTCCATTGGTACGCGACGAGGGTGCAGACGTTGTTGCTTGTTGAGCGCGAGACGGGACGGGTGGTCGTGAGGGAGAGAGAGGCGTATGTGCTTGATGAGGAAGGACGGCCAAAGTGGAGCGGGAAGGAGAGGGCGTTCGAGTTTGTGCTGTAGACGAGGAGGAGCGACCGCGTTTGCGCGGCTTGCACCGAAGCGGAGTCCTCGACCTCCTGTAAGGTCCCTCTGTGCGTGCGTCGTTCGGTGAGATTGCTGGAACTTCAGGACTGCTCTGTGCTACAGGAACTAGTATGCTGAGAAGCGAGGCAAGCGGCGTGTGGAAAGTAGGTACAGGTAGGTAAGCGGTGAATCTCCTTCCTTCCTCCTCGACAGCGACGACTGCTCAAACAACCAAGTCGAACGCCTCGCTCTTCCATCCCTCGCGCCTCGCCTCCTCCCTCTGGCGCCTCTTGGCAATCTTCCTCGCCTTCCTCGACTCCTCGTCAACCGCCTCTCCCACACTCGCCTCGACCTCGTATCCAACCTGCTCGACGTTGTCCACGCTCGCGCCCGCCTCGCGCGCAGCACCGATAAGCTCCGCGCGACCCTCCTCGAGGAGACGCTCGACCGAGTGCTTGCGGGAAGTGATGTCCTCGCCCTTGCGCTGCAAGGCGGTGCGCTTGCCAGGCAACAACTCGTCCTCGATACCGACTTGGAGGACCCACTCGCCGTGCGGTCCGACCTTGCGGATTCCCGTGTTGGTCACCTCGTCGACGAGTGAGGAGGACGAGCCCGAGGTGTTGAGGATACCGCGGATGTAGGCGAGAGGGTCCGAAGCGGCACCCGCTGCGCCGGCGGACTTGACTTGGAGGAGGAAGAACTGGCGGTCCATCTCCTTGAAGGCGACCGCGATCTGCTCCTCGAGCTGCGAAAGGCGGACGTTGCGAAGGTCAGCGACGGGACGAGGAGACAGCTGAGCAGGACGGCTACGCACAACCTCCTTGACCTTGACCTCCATGAACGCCCTGACAGCTCCACGCGCGAACCAGTTACGGATCGGGTGGCTCGACTGCCTGATGCCGATGTTGAAGTTCTCGAGCGAGACGTCGACCTTCTCGAGCTTGAAGAACGACTCGCGGTCCTCCTCGGTCGCGTTCGAGACAGTGAGCGTCGCATCGAGTCCGTCGTCGGCCTTGGGGTCGTCGGGGTTGCCGATGTAGATGTCGAGGAGACCTGCGCCGCGCTCGTCCGTTAGCAACGGTCGACTCACTTTGCAAGAAGGGGCACGCACCGCTGTCTTCGAGACCGAGCCAGTGGCGCTTGATCGAGATGTAGTACGAGATGTTGGTGGCCTTCATGCGGAGACCAGCGAACGCAAGCGTCGTCTTGGCCGAGAACTCGGAGGCGTAAGCCGCGTAGCCCTTCTTCGTCTCGAACTCGACGTTCGACTTGAAGCGCGCGGCGTCGGGGATGAACGAGGCGCTGCGCCAAGAGCGAGGTCAGCGCAAGGGTGAGGAGAAAAAGTCGAGGAGTGGACGCACGCCTCGAACTTGATGTTGTCGACGATGAGGTCGACGTCCTCGCTCGAGAATTCGACGCGAGGGAGGGGGACCATCTGGACTGCGCCGAGGAGACGCGGCAAGAACACGGTCGAGATATCCTGCCAGAGCGCTCCGCCGTCAATCCCGACGAGGTTGTATCCGGTCTTGGCGAAGACGGCGATCGAGTCGCCGAGGTCTTCGAAGGCGTCGCCGAGGGCGATGAGCGCGCGGTCGTTGGCGGCGTTGTCGAGGAGCTTCTGGACTTCCGAGATGAAGGCGTTCGCGTCGCGCTTCCAGTCGGCGTTGCTGTCGACGATCGCGCGGGAGCGGTCGTAGATCGCCTCGAAGCGGCGGCTGGCCTGCGCACGGACGTTGAGAGTCAGCTCCAAAGTCCGTGACCAAGCTGGAACGACCGCGGACACACCTTCTGGCTCGTGAGGTAGCCGGGGTCGTTGATCGAGCGGTCAACAAGGACCTCAAACTCCTTCCAAACCTGCTGGATCCTCTCGTCGTTCTTGAGGTCATTGTACAGCGCGTCGGTCGCGCGGAGAGCGGGGTCCAAGTTGCCGGTAAAGCTCTCGATGATCTGGCGCAAGAGGGAGACGGCGTCCTTGGCTTCTTCGTTGGCCTCGGCGTCGACGTTCTTGAGCTTGGCCGTCGAGGCTTCCGCTGCGTGCTGGAGCTCATCCTTTGCGAGGTCGAAGTACTTGCGCGTCAAGTCCGAGAGGGTGTTGACCGCGTCCTGGTACTCGGGCTTGCTCTGCGCGATCGGAACAGCACACATTCACTACAGCTCTGAAGTAGTCCAGATGCGAGCGGAAGCACGGCGAGCGGACGCACCTGGATCTCGTTGACGATGGCCCTCCAGCGCTCGATGACGGCGTCCTTGACGTCGGTCGGGAGCTTCTCCTCGGCGTACTCCTTGAGCTGCGGGACACCTTTCTAAACATCAGTCTCTGCCGAATCCGAGGGAAGCGGACTGAAGGACGAAAGCGAGACCCACCGCACGGCCCTTCTTGACGCCCTTCTTGAGGAGCTCGTCGCGCTTGTCCTCGGCGCCGCGCTTGATGCTCTTCCTGATGTCCTGTCCGCGAGCGATGACGTCCTCCCAGTGGTCGTCGTCCTTGACGAGGCCCGTCTCGTGGCGCTCCTTCTGCTCGTCGCTCGGGCGGACCTGCTTCGCAGCCTTCTTGCTCGCGCGGGTCGCAGCGATCGTTCCCTCGGCAAACTCTTCGGCGGCGTCGGCAAAGAGGTCGCGGAAGAGGTTGAGCGAGTCGGCGAGGAGGTTGCGGAGCTCGTTCGAGGTGAGGAGGAGCGAGAGGAGTTCGTGGAGCGACTTGCCGGCCTCCTTCAACTCGCTCGCGGAGGGGACGGGCGGCTTGGGCACTTCGAGCTTGACGTCTGCGTCGACGTCGACGTCGATGTCGGCGTTGCGGGCCTCCCAGATGAAGCTGCGAAGCAAGGAGATCCGATGAGCCCGTGCGATCTGGCGGGTGAAGGAGCGGGATGGGAACGCACCGCTGGATCTTGTCGTCGTCGTTCTTCTCGAGGACGAGCCTGGCGATGGCCTCGAGGACCCTGCGCTCGTTGACGACGACGTCCCTGCCCTTCCTGCTCAACTTGCCTCCTCCGACCTTCTTCGCTGCCATTCCACCGATCTCTGGCTGCAAGAGTGACGATGCGAGGATCTTGCGGATTCCGCGGACGAGCTGGTCGCTGGTGGGCATCTTGCCTGCCTTGAGTGCGCCATAGGCATGGGCGAGTGCGCTGAGGGAGAGGTCTGCCTGCTCTGCGTCGTCGCGGGAGAGGAGGGGGACGCGCGAGAGAGTGTCTGCCATTGTAGTCTGTTGTTAATGAGTTGTAAGAGAGAGAGGAAGAGAACGAGAGAGTTGGTCGTCGTTTCCCCTTGCTGATGCTTGTGGGGCTCGAGGTGACATCACCCTCAGATCGTGACAAGCTGCAAAGGGCTCTCTCCTGCGCAGTGCGGTGCAGCATCAAGTTTCGTAAGAGTCGCTCGCAAAGCAATCCAAGCGACAGTATCGACGTACGGAGCAGTGAGGAGAGGCGAGGAGGAGGAGACAGAGTTGCGATTTGACCGTACCGCAAGGGCTGAGCACATTCTGCGACTCTCGATACTTGCTTCGCTTGTCAAACGACGAGGATGTACGCTCACAGCACCCGGACGACGCGAGGAAGCAGTCGGCGAGGAGGAGAAAGGTGTCCAAGTTGGCCTTCTCAAGCGGGAGAGGCGCCTTCGCTGCTCGTCCTTCAACACTGCTGATGAGGCTGGACGGACTGGTATCGACGTTGAAGAACGTCTAGCGGCCAATACAGCTCGTCCGACCGGTCCCTGTGCCGTGTGACCCGCCAAACTCGCCCTCGACCTCTCCTTTCTCCTCCTCTTCACCCGCTTCACACCTCACAGCGATGCAGCCCCTCAAGACCTCCGGACTCGTCTAACAAGACGACGGCAGGATCCCCATTCCCGATTCTCCAGCCACCGAGTCCCTACTCTCGCCGTTGACAGAGCCGCTCTTCTCCCCGACCTCTGCAGGTGGCGGAGACACGCCTCGCGCTTCGGAGGGCCTGTTGCTTGGTACGGAGGACTGGGAGGAGTTTCTAGGACGCTTTGGAGGACTCGGCTTGCCTCGCGAGGAGGAGGCAGCGCCGGAGCAGTCGAGGATGAGCAAGACGGGCGGACCTGGCCAACCGCACGCCCGTTTGCACCGTCCTCCGGCGCCTCTCCGACCTCTCTCGCGCCCTCTCCAACCTACGACCTTGTCTCCCTCTCCCCCTCGCAAACGCTCTCCTCGCCCTCCGCCTCCCCCCGCTCATCCTCGTCCTAAACCTCAACCACACCTTCCTTCACCGCTCCTCACACACGACAAAAGGCTCGAAGCGGCCGACTTACAGGCCTCACTTGTCGACGTTCCTTGAGTGGGTTTGTCTGGCGAACCAGGAGGAGGAAGGGAAGGGGAGGAGGAGGATCGAGGTTGTTGTTTACACGGCTACGAGGGCGCACAACGCGCGTACGTTGCTCGAAGGGATGAGTCTCATTTCCTCTCCCTTCGCCTCTCTCACCTCCGACCCCAAGCCCAAATCGTTCATCAACCTCCTCCTCTCGCGCGAAGACTTCGACCTCTCCGCCTCGGACTACAACAGCGATATCGACACGATCAAGGACCTGAGTCGCGTGTGGAGGAAGATGGGGATCAGCGAGGAGGAGGGAGCAAGGAGGACGGTGTTGCTTTGCGACGACGAGGGGGATGCGGTGCGTTCCCTCGCTCTCGCTGTCATCTCTTCTTTTCTTGAGGAGTGGTAGGACTGATGCGACGGGGAGATGCCGGCAGGTCCTCCAACCCCACTCGCACCTCCCCATTCCTCCCTTCGTCCCCTCCCTCTCGCTCTCCACCGACTCCTCCCTCCTCCGTACAATCTCCGCCCTCGAACTCCTCTCGCACGAAAGCAACGTCGCTGCGTTCATTCGCTCGGGTGGGCTGGAGGAGGTGAGGCAGGAGGAGGGGAGGAGGGAGTGTGAGGAGGCGAGTGTTGAGGTGAGGAGTGGGTTCGATGCGGAGTGGTGGAGGAGAGTGGCGCGAGGAGAGGAGGCGTGAGGACTCGGGAAATGGGAAAGGCGGGGAAACACTTGATCGCTTGAAGCGAGGTTGGGAGGAAGACGCTTGATCGCTTGAAAGGAGACACGCATGCATCTGGAATCGCTTCAGCCGTCCCGTCTCTCTCAGCTATCTCGATCGCAACGTGCGAGCGAGCTCGACAGCAGACTGTACAATACAATACGAGCGCGTTGGCGAAAGCTACGCCGGTCGCTCGGGTCGAAGAGGGGCTTAGTCTCGCTTGAGGGCTGTGTGGGAGCCCGTCGTCAGTCGTACACTCAACTTGGACTCAGTATCCTGCTGCAGCCGCGCGGGAAAGCGCGGAGCAGAGCAAGCAAGCAAGTCAAGGTGAGGAACCACCGAACTCACGCAAGTGCACCCACCGCATCTCCATATCCTTCTCGACAACAAGCACATCCAGTCCGTCACCAACCTCGATGTGTCGCTCCGCGGCGCCGGTGAAGGCGTCTGTCAGAAGGGACTGGACCTCGGCGAGGTCGAATTCGGGTCGTTGGCCGGGGACGGGTGGGGGAAGGGAAGGGTCGGGGACTTGGTTCTTCTTGTAGACCTGCGAGGGGTGCGCGAGGGGAGCGAGAGTCAGTGTTGCGCTGGATGCGTAGGGAGCGCACGAGACGCTGGCAGGTGGAGCTGCCAGACCTCGCAGGCATGCAGGTCCCGGCGAGCACCAACTCAGACGACAGCACACGCACCATATTGTCGAGGAACGGCTGCACCAGCGACTGCGCGCTGCCGTACGCGCGGCAGCTCTCCCGCTCGTAACTCCCCACCGGGTCGAACGAGTACACCGCTCCGGTTCCGTCTCGGTCGATTCCGGCAACTACACGGGCTCCTCGTCAGCTTGTAGGAAGGTGATCGAGGGAAGAATGGGACGAACGGATCACGTAGGAGTAGTAAGGGAAGAAGCGTTTGCCGTAGAGCATGGTTTGGACGAGGCGCGCGATCGATTTCAGCGAAGGGACTTCGTTGTGCGTGTGGTGGTACCACTGTGTGACAGTACTGTCAGTTGCGCTATCTCATCTCTGCAGCGAACCAGCCAGCCAAGCCGGATTCGAGACCGGAGTTCGCAACCCAGGCTGCAGAGCCCAACTGACCTCGAGCCTCTGCTTCAACCGCTTGACCAAGTTCATCGCATCGCCCATGAACCCCTGCACCGCAATAGCCGCCTCGGGCGTGAGCTGGAAGACGCGCTTGGCGGTTCGGGTCTCGATGTTGTAGCCGGACGACTGGCGCGTGTCGCCTGCGATGACGGCGAACTTGGAGGAGGAGATGGCGAGGATCGATCCGCTATTGTCCTGTAAGCGTTCGGGCAGAATGCGGAGTGTCAGCGAGGGTGTCGTCAGCTGGCGG
Source organism: Rhodotorula toruloides NP11 (assembly GCF_000320785.1). NCBI lineage: Eukaryota > Fungi > Basidiomycota > Microbotryomycetes > Sporidiobolales > Sporidiobolaceae > Rhodotorula > Rhodotorula toruloides. Next base: position 94,084 of record NW_015622967.1, read on the forward strand.
GGAGGGTGCTGTAGAAGTCGGGAGCCGTTGGATGTTCCGCGCATCCAGTCCACCGGTATCCGACTAGTTCTGGCAGTGTACCGACTTCTCTGCAAGCTTTCCCAGCCGTTCGCTCGCCGTGTTCGCCCAGACCCCCTCATTACCTTCAGGTCCTTCGGACGGCGACGGCCTCCAAAACCGGTCCTTCTCGCGCTCAAACATGCTCGGGTTCCGTCCTAAATGCCCCAGGCAGTTCGCCTTCCTCCCCGCCGCCGCTGCCATCGAGTCCTAGACCCTCGACCCGTCCTCATCGCTCCCAGTCCTCCAGCTCCTCAAACGGCGTGTAGAACGGAAAGAAGCGCACGGCGTAAGGGTTGAACTGGTGCTGGATAGGTCCCATGGTAGCGCGAGGCAGCAAGAGCGAGAGAGCGAGGTGGAGAGAGCGGAAGGTGAACGTCGTCAGCGGAGCGGGTGGTCGACCGCGAACGGCTCACGCGAACACGGCGGGCGGGCTTGTAGACGCCGGCACGTTGCTCATCTGAGGCTACTGCTGGACGCAGCGAAGTGGCTCGCGCTTCCATGGTGTTGCGCCTTTGCCTCGTCCTCCTCCCTGCTTCTTGGACTTCGCCCTCACTTTCTCGCTCGCCGTGGATCCTATGGGCGTGTGCGGAGGCAATTGCGGACGCGATAGATATGCTGCAAATTGCGCGCAGCCACGGATACGGGATAAATGACACGGAGACACACAACAAAGTCGACAACTGCCTCACACCTGCCTCATCTCCTCGTCCTCGCGCTCGCCTGGCGCAGTTCCTGCTCCTCCGCCTGCTGACACGCTCGTGACGCTACCCTCGGTCCCGCCCTCCACCCCGCTGTCCGTACTCGCGCTCGTTCTTCGACTCGACTGCCCGACCGACTGATCCTGCTGCTGGGCGGTGACGAGGTTCCCGAGCCTCTCGAGCCTCGCCAAACGCTCCTCCAATCCCGCAAACCCATCCGCAGCCCTCAACCCGGCGCTCCTCTCCAGCCTTGCAAGCCGCTCCTCAACACCCGTCCACCTCTCCTCCCACTCCCTCCTGACCTCGCTAACCCTGGTTTCAACAAGCGCCTCGAGCTGTCCCTCCGCCTGCTGCAGCGTCGACAACACCGCATTCGCGCGCTGGACTTGGAAGTCGAGCGAGTGTGTCAAGACGCGCGAGTCGGACAGGGAGTCGTAGAAGGTCGAGAAGAGGCCGAGGAAGGCTTGTTTTGAGGCTGGGCCGGGAGCAGGCGCAGAAGAGGGATGAGGTGGGTAGAGAGGTGTTGATGGCGCCGGACCGAGAGGAGCGGAGGTCAGAGGCGAGTGAGGTTGATAAGCCGGGAGGTGGTGAGGCGGGGGAGGGTAGAAGCCTGGCAAGTGCGCCAACGCGCTCTGCGAGCTGTGCGAGAGCCCGGGCAGAGGAGGCGGAGGCTGCTGCTGCTGCTGCTGTTGCTGGGGAACCCGCGACCCGCTCGTCATCCTCGAGATGGGCGGCAACCGCGGACCCGTCTGCTTCGGGTCATCCTTCCGGCCGCCAGCCGTCGATGTCTTTGGCGACGTAGACGATGGAGGAGCAGGCGGGAAAGCGACTCCAGGACCGAGAGGCTGATTTGGGCGGATATAGTACGAACTCGACGAGACGAGCGGCGGCTGAGGCTGTACATTGCCGCCCGACTGTCTCCTCGAGTCCTTCTTTCCTGAAGACGCAGGAGCGCCAGACGACGACGCACTAGGCCGCATCTGAGGTGCCTCGCGAGCTGCTGCCGCTCTCGCAGCGAACGTCGCTTCGAGCGGAGACCCGACGAGGACCGAGGGGATCTCGACTGCCGGTGCGCTGCGCAGGGGAGGGTGGTGGAGCGCAAAGTCGTGCGCTGGCGCCGTGTGCGAGGTCGAGGCGTTTCGTCGGTGCGAGGCGGGCGCGGCAGACGAACCGGTCGCAACGGCTGGCGGACGGTGTCCCCTCCTCTTCGCGAGTCCTCCTCCTCCCGCTGCCGTCGAAGACGAAGTCGAACCCGTCGAAGCCTGTTGCTGCGCGCGAAGTTTTCCCAGCGCCGCCTGCACGCTGCCCGGCGCAGGTCCAGCCGCGAGTCCCGCCGCTTCTCTCCTCCGATCAATCTCGCGCTGCTGTTGCTCCTTGATAGCCTTGGACGCCTCGAGAGCCGAAGAAGGCGAGGTCGCCGACGAGGAGGTCGGTCCGCTGAGGAGTGACGAGATCGGAACTCCCGACGACGAGGAAGCTGGTCCCGCCGCGTGCTGGGTGTGCGAGTTGTTGTGCTGCGAGCTTGCCGGTGCAGAGGCAGAGAGGATGCTCGTAGCGGTATCGGCGAGCGACTCGAGAGGCGAGAGCCTTGTCCTCGGTCGCTTGTTCGACAGAGTCGGCGATCCTCCTCCTCCTGCCCCTCCCGCTCTCCCTCCTTCGCCGGTTTGGCCGAGCGAGTGCTTCGGGGAAGAGGAGTCGGCACGACGCCGATCGAGCGAGGGGGCCGAGTCGTTGCGAGGGAGCGAAGGAGGGCGCTTGAGCGGGAGAGGGAAGGATGACGGGTCGCGCCCGTTCATTCCAGACCTGAAGAATGGCCGTAGAAAGCGAGAGTCAGCGCCATGCGATGCAGCGTCACAAGCGCATCTTGGGAAGTCGCACGAGGAGGCCGAAGAAGTGTCAGGAGAGGAGGCGAGCGGTTCGAGAGCGCGGAGGAGGTAGGGTAAGCGGCGACGTCGACCGCGTTGGCGAGAACAGGAGCCGTTCGTCGAAAGGAGCGAGCAGAGAAAGGAGAGACACGCACGCATTCGCCTGGACGACAGGAGCGAGCTGGTCCTCCTCATCCGACACAAGAACCCTCTTGAGCGAGCCCCTGCGCCCTCCTTTTCCGCCACTCGGCGCCTCGCCAAGTCGTTCGATGACGAGCGCCTCCTTCGATTCTGCTGCACCAACGCCGACTCCTTCGATCCCAAGTCCCGTCGTGATGCCGTTCGGGACGGGAGGACGGCTCGGTGGTCCTGGTGCCGGGAGCGAGAAGACGGAAAAGACCGAGGGCGCCGCAAGGACGGAGGGGTACGACACTCGTCGGTCGTTCTTCGTCAGAGAAGGAGGAACGGCCGAAGAGGGCGTAATGGGAGGAAGGGCGGTCGGAGGAGCGGTCGCCGCGCCAAGTCGTCGTTCTCCTGGCGCTCCTCGAAATGGGGGGATCGGGGCGACCGCAAAGTCAGCTCTCTTGAGTTTCGATGGAGATCTGCGTGTCGAGGAACGAGTGGTCGAGGGAGGAGGGGACGGCATCGGAGGGAGGTAGTCCTTGGGCGTGAGAGGCGCGCTGCTCTCGATGGTCGAGCTCGTCGAACTCGCACTAGTCGGCGCGGTTGGGTACTCTGCGTGGTGCTGGTGCGCGGGATGGGAAGGAGAAGGGAAGGGACCGAATGTCGCGGCGAGAGAAGGGAGCGAAGGGGGACGAGTGGGTGCCTGTACGGCAGGAGATGCCGCCATTCGGAGCGGTCTGGTCGGTGAAGCTGACTGTAGGAGAGTGAGGAAGGACACGCCAGTCAGTCGCTGCACGCCAGCACGCTCAGGCCGTCGCTCGATCGCTCGAGAAGGCTGAATGGGGGAACGGTCAAGGGGTCGAAGAAGAGTACACACCTCGCTGGCGGGCAGACGAGCCTCCTCCTAGCTACGATAGCCTGCTACTGTACGACCTGGGCGTTCGTCGAGTCCGGGCGAGGCTGGGAACGCGAGTGCGAGGAGGGAGGCAGGCTGTGCTCCGACCTGAGAAGGGAAGTCGAGTGTTCTTTGTCGTCCAGACGCGTCGTGCACGGGTGTCGCTTCTCCTGCTACGCGTTCAGTCCGCGCTGAGGTCGTCTCTGGCGCGACCGGAGGCGTTCGGCGGCGAGGAGGACGGCGAGAGCGGAGTCCGGGCGATGAGGGCAGGGAGTTGGAACAGCGGCGGCGGGCGAGAGTGCGGGTATCGGCCGGTCGTCGAACAGTCCCTACGAGTCGTAAGCGCGAGTACAAGCGTCGCCAGAAGCGGGTGCAGCAGCGATGGCGAGAGACGACAGACGCTTGCCGGGAACAGAGTTGGGCGCCGTTGACAGCAACGAGTTCACTTGTGAGCGGTGTTGTTTCCAGAACCCTTTGCAGAGCGTGCCCTCGCTTTGTCTCGAAAGCCTTTGTCGACGCCGAGCGAGACATGGTTCACGGTGGGAAGGTCTCTTTCTCTCGCCTCCCGTCACGACCATCGTCCCGTTCTCCTGATCCTGTTTGCGTTCCTGGAGACTGCCCAGCGTCGAGGGTTGTCGACGAGGAAGCAGGACTGGGACCGGGACTTTTGACGAGCGCAGTCACTGCTGAGCGAAGTCTTCCTGCTCGCGACGAGAGCCCTGCTGGCGAGACAACCCCGGTGATCTCACTTCATCAAGGACAAGCGCGATCATCAGCGACTGCGCCGGAAGCGTGCACCACTGCGTCCGACCGCGCTCGCGCTTCTCGAACGCCTTGCAAGATGCGACCATGGCCTCTACTAGTCGAGCTCGCATCCCAGTATCGCGCTTGGGCAAGCGGGAGATGCGCGACGTCGATAGCGGATATAGAGGCGCGGGCGAACATCGCGAGAGAGCTTTGGGAAGAAGGAGATCGTGGTCTCCCGGCTGCCCAACTTCTCGCTTCCCGCGCTTGTGCGTCGCGCCAGAACGATCAGCGACGAATATGAGGCCATGCAATGCAGTAGGGACAACATCAGCGATACGCAGATGAGCGAGAGACGGCCTCCTCCAACCAAGACTTGGAGTCTCCTCACTGCTCCTCTTCCTCCTCCTCCATAACGACCGCTACTCGCCCCCATTTGCCATCATCACCTCGTCCTCCTCCTCCCGCACCTCCAGCAGCCCCACCAAGACCCGCATACCTCCCCTCAAACCTCGACGCTCCTCCTCCACCTCCTCCGCCCCAAACCCGCTCCGCGACTGGACTATCCGCCAACTTGGGCGAAGTCGTCGGTCCCGCTCCCGCCCCTCCTGCTACCGCGCTCCCGTCATTCCGGAACGAATGCTGTCCGAGTCCGCCACCGTAACCTTCCAAGTCGTCGTCCTCGTCAACCCATTCGCCGCCGTCTTCTTTCGGTGACTTGACTGCGAAGACGTCCCTGATAGGTTGTTGCGATTGCGTAGGCTGAGGGAGCGGCCGAGCGGCGGTTCGGCGGTCAAGGGCGGAGAAAGAGGAAGAAGTCGACGGCGCGTGAGGCTGGAGAGGCGAGCCGAAGAGGTGGGTCGTCTTGTGCGCTGTGAAAGTCGCTGGCGGTCCGCGAGATGCGTTACTCCGCATCGAAGGAACAGGCGAGCCGTGTCCCGAGTGCGGGTCAGAGTTGCTCCCGCTGCCGCTGACCGTCCGATGCGGTCTTGGCCGCACAGATGGCGGGGCGAGATGCACGACCTCGCTGGAACTCGCCGCAGTCCCAGGCGCAGACTCCTCCTCGTCCTCCTCCATAATCGGGTCCTCGCCCGCATCTTCCTCCTCGACCGTCTCTTCGCCGTCGCTTGCTCCAGCCCCTCCGCTCGAGCTGCTCCTGTGCGCCGAGCTTGCGCCAGAAGCAGTACGTCGATGATGCCTGCCCGGCGTCCCGCCGCCGTCCGTCGAGCGGCGCCCGTGCGAGCCATGCCGCCTTCGGACGACGGTCGTCGTAGTTGGCGGTCGACGGTACACAGCATCCTTGGCAGTCGCGTACGACCCCGCTGACGAGGTCGACGCAGCGCGAGAGTGCCTTCCCGACCGTCTCGCGCCGCTGGGCTTCCCAGGTTGTTGGCCCGAGAAAGACCGCAACGAAGCCGGCCTGGATCGGTCTCCTCGCTCGCTAGCCGATGTGCGGGAGGCGTCGCTCGCTCGGCGACGATGCATCCCTCGTCCGGGAGTGGACATCGAGTAGTCGCGGTGAGCGGACGAGACGGACGACCGGCGAGAAAGCGAGACGCCTGGGCCTGCTGGACCTGCTTCACGTCCGCCATTCACGACGCTGTTGTTCGACGAGCGGCGACTGCCCAGCGTAGGCCGGCGACCGAGAGGCGAGGAGGTCGTGTACATCGACTGACTGCGCCCGACGCCGGTCGCTCCCAGACCCATCGGCGCGTACTCGTTCGATGCTGGTCCGCCGAGTCGAGGGACCATCGACGCACGCTTGCGCTTGCGCGGGTCCTGGCCGAACCAGAGCTTGAATGTCGAAAGAAGGTTTCCGCCTCGTGAGCCCTTCTTGTTCGCCGAACTCGAAGGACCTGTCAACGAGACGGAACGGCCGACGCGAGCCGAGGACGACGTGGTGCTGAACGAGCCGTGGTGCGAGGATGCCGATGCGGACAGGGCGGGTGACAGGGTACGCTCTGGTATCGCCCGAGGAGGCGTCGCGGTAAGTGGAGCCGATGCATGGACGCCTTCCTGTCGTGCAGTCGAGGGAAGAGGCGGAGTGATCGAGCTGGTCGGCATGCTGGGCGTCGGAGGAGCGGATATGCTTGGCGTCGGAACCGAGAGGAGCGGCGGCGACGAGCGCTGCGGCGAAGGTGTAGCTTGGTGAAGCAGTCGAGGGTCGTCGCTCGGCAAGGAGCCCTTCCTGCCTGCGAAGATACCGCCAGGCGATACGCCTTCTTCCGTCGTAGGCGTACCGGCATTGCTGAGAGACGCAAGACCCTGGCCAATCGCTGAAGTCGCCCGAGCAAGCATGCTAACGCTTCCCGCTCGAGCCCGCTTCGCATCGCCCTTCTCCTCCGCTGGCGTTCCTGCGACGCCGAGTTGGTCGCGCGAAGCGGAGCGAGGCACCGAGCTCGACAGCCCTCGCGCCTTGAGCGGCGAAGGCGGCTCGACAGTCGGGAAGTAGGAAGGTACGGCGGTCGAGTGCGCCGAAACTGGGTCGTCGCTGAGGAAGTACGTAAGTCGCGCCTCGGCCTCTTCCTGCGAGGGTGGAGAGACGGGACTAATAGGCGTTGTCGGACGATGTGCGGCAGCGATGGCAGCAGAGGGGGTGAGAGGTGTGGTAAGGCCGGCGGGAGTGTGAGAAACGCGCCGAGATGGTGTTCGTGGCGGACTTGGCGGTCTGAGTGACGCTTCGCGAGACCGGGGTTGCGACGAGGAAGACGACGAACCGCTCGGCTGTCGTTCGCTCACCGGTCGAACCGGTTCTGGCGGCGTCGGCGTCTCCTCGACGAGCACCTCGAGCGGCTCATTCTGCTCAAGCTCCTCATCGCTCGAATCTTCGTCCTCTTCGCCCTGCGTATCAAGCAGCACAGCCGCCGGATCCCGCAGGCGCTCCGCATGCCGCACGCTCATCATCGAGTTGGTCCGCACCAGCGTACCTTCTCCCTCTTCTCCCTCGCCCACTTCCAGTCCCTCAATTTGCTCCTTCTCCTCTCCCTTCCGCTTCAGCATCCACCAAATTGCGCTACAGCTGTCGCATGCGCTCGTGCGGACCGAGTGGGCGACCTGGCCGGCATCGAACCCGAGGTCGGCGATGAGCTTCAGGAGGGCTTGGTCGGAAGCCGAGGAGAGAAGAGGCGGAGCGGAAGAGGTCGAGAGGAAGAGTGAGAGGTAGTCGACTCGAGGTTCGTCGTCGATGTCGGATGCCGCCTGAGCCTCCATCTCCTCGATCGCCAAGGCGTCTCCGTTCACGACTGGCGTAGGCGAAGCGACCAGCGCTCTCGCATCCTCCCCTGTTTCGTCCTCATCGAGCCTGACCAGCCTCTCGCTCGCACTGCCGATGCTCTTCCTTCTCGCAAGCCCGCTCGACCCGCTCCCACTGCCGCTTCCGCTCCCCGAACCTCTATCCCGTCCGATAACACCTCCGGGCCCGATAGACAGACTCTTGACGCTCACTCCGCCAGCGGAGCCTGTCCGCTGCATAAGAGGCGGAACAAGTGGAGCGGGCGCGACGGGTCCGAAGTCGATTGAGGCGGTTGAGGGGTGTCGGCGGAGTGTCGAGGAGGTCGTGTGTCCGCCGATTGGGGAAGATGCGGCGGAGAGGTGAGGCGGAATAGCGGAGAAGGGGCCTGGTGGAGAGGTCTGCCGCAAGGACGAGGGAAGCGATCGAGGTTGGACGGGCGTAGAGAAGACGGAGGAATCGTTCTCGAACGCTCGTTGTTTGCCACGCTTGACGGCGCTCATTGAGAGCATCGAGTCGGGCGAAGAAGAGAGAATGTCGGCGGAAGGGACGGGAGGGGCGAGAGCCAGGCCTCTCGGTTCGCTCATCAAGAGCGGCGGGGCGAGTGAGGGGTTCTTCGGCGCGATGGAGGGCGACGATGCCGTGGAAGAGGAGGCTGCGGGCGCGGCGGGAGGAGGCGGACGCGTGAAGAAAGGGTGAGCAAGGATCTGCTTGAGCGAGGGTCGGAGGAGCGGGTCGCGGGTGAGGATGGATCGGATGAGCGAGGAGGCGTCTGCGGTCGGGCGGGACCCAAATTCAGCTCGCCCTTCATGCTCGTGTGCGGAAGAGGCCGAATCTGCGACCGTCACAACTCACCCTCGTCGAGCCAGTCGGGCATCTCGTACTTGCAGTCGAGAATGAGCTGGCGCATGATGCCTTCGTCGTCGTCGTCGAACGGCAACGAGCCAGTCACGAGCGCATAGAGGATTACGCCAAGCGACCAGACGTCCACCTCTGCGAAGGGAAGGTCAGCCCAGCTCTTCGTCACGCTCGGCCAGGCAAGCGGCAAACTCACGCTCGCCCAGGTACTTGCTCCCCGCGACTACCTCGGGCGCCATGTACCCTAGCGTCCCAACCCTTGTTTCCAGCCATTTACCCTTCTCAAACTCCCTCCCAAACCCCAGGTCCGCAATCTTGACATTCACATTCTCATCCAGCAAGACATTCTCGAGCTTGAGGTCCCGATGCACGACGCCTTCTCGGTGGAGGTACGCGACGCCGAGTACGAGTTGGCCGAAAATCCGTCGAGTCTCGGGCAGGGAGAGGCGGCCGTGTTCGACGAGGTAGTCGAAGAGTTCGCCACCTGCGCATAGCTCGGTTACGAGGTAGATGGAGGACTCAGTGGCGATCAGCTCGAAGAGGGAGAGGACGTGTGGGTGGCGGAGGCGGCGGTGGTGGTGGATCTCGCGAGTCAGAAGGGAGAGGGGTGAGGAAGGATCGGTGGGCGAGTACTGCGGGCAGTACTCATTAGCTGGAGCGTCGGGGACGCCAAGGAATGGCACGCACGGATGGCAGACTCTTCGGAACCTGCTTGATGGCGACCCTCGTCCCCGTCAAGCGATGCACGCCCAGTCGGACCTTGCCGAATGTACCTGCAGGGCAGTGCATCCCCGAGCAGTCAGCAAGTGGACTTGCCACGCGGGACACGAGAGCGCTTTGTCAACGCACCTTCCCCAATCACCCTCCCAAGCGAGTACCCTCCAATTGAGCGAATCTCCTTCTTCGTCAGCTCCGTCGCCAAGGCCGCATAGGCATTCGAGAGCTGTGAACGGCGGAAAAGGGAAGTCAGTTCGAGGGAAGGGCGAAGTCGGCGGGTTGCGAAACCGAGGGGAGACGTCGACACAGGCAAGGAGTTGGTCTCAGACCTTCCCACTCAGCCAGAAGCTCCTCCCAGCACCGCTTAGCCGTGTCAGACGTCTTCTGAGCCCTCCCAGCGCTTCTGTCGGCCGTTGTCACCAAATCGCCGCCCCACCCCTGAAAAATCGCGTCCATGTCGCTCGTCGTCTGCACCTTCGGGGAGAGAGCTGGTGCGCTCGACCTCCTCACAAAAGTCTCTTCTAGACCAGCAGCAAACATGCGCCTCATCAAGCCAGTGCGAGGAGGCGAGACGGACCTCCTGCTGTTTGGCATAGTGCGTCGACCCGTTCCTGCGGTGGTGATGCGGTGCGGCGAACATGCTCTGCGCCTTCTAGTCCGTCTCCCCGTGATCCAGCCAAGCGAGAGCGTTCCAGCAGCGAGAGCGAGCAGTCGAAGTGCGATGAAGGGCTACAAGCGAATCGTAATGAGCTTGTAATCGATCGAATATGAACCAGGTGTAATGGCTTGATTAGGACGCGGTTGTAATCGAGTTGTAATGAGCGATCCGCTCTCTCTCTCGCTTTGTCTTGCCCGCCGTCGCCTCACGATGCAAGTCGAGCGAGCTGAGCCCGACGAGCGCACCCGCACTGACCCACTCTCGCCCACACAGGCCACCGCAGAGCAACCTCCCCGACAGTCGAGGTCTGTCCTCGTCGCCTCGCTCGCCAGACTGACATCTCGCGCGACTCTCACGGGACTGACGCGTGTGTCTGGCTCGGACAGACCTCAATGCGACATGGAAGTTCCTCGAGGAGGGCGTCGGTGCGTTCTCAGCTCCTCACTCGCTCCACCACCGTCCCACATCCGAGTCGAGGGACGTAAGCGGGGAGCCCATCCACGCGCGGCGTGTAGGGCGTCGAGGGGCCCGGTGAGCTGACGAGACGCTCGGTTGACGCCGTGCAGACCACATCATGACGCGCCTCAACGAGGGAATGTCCTACAAGAAGTACATGGATGTGCGTTCGCCTCCCTCGCTCGCTTGCGTTTGGCTCATGTAGTGCCCGAGAGACTTACGCTCGATGTGCTGGCCATTGCAGCTCTACACGGTGTCGTACAACTACTGCACGTCGAGTAGGATGAACTCGGGCGGGATCAACGAGACGCTCGGAGTGAGCGGGAGCGCAGGCAGGAGTGAGTCCCGTCTCGCTCGTGGTTGCTGTGGCTGTCCCTCGCTCGCCTAGAAGCGATGTGTCGCCTTCTCGTTCCTCGGGTCGAGATGGACTCGCTTGACGAATGCTGACTTGCTCCCGCACCCGAACTCACAGGCGGTGCGAACTTGATGGGAGCCGACCTGTATAAGCACCTGAAGGAGTACTTCATCGAGCACCTTAAGGGCGTCCGTGCCGTGCGTCCCACCCCTTGCCACCCCTTTTCCCACCTTTCGCTCACCCACCTTCGCACTCACAGGAAGCCGCCGACCTCTCCGACGAGCCTCTCCTGCGGTACTACACGCGCGAGTGGGACCGCTACACGACTGGAGCGAGCTACGTCAACAGGCTGTTCACGTACCTCAACCGGCACTGGGTCAAGCGGGAGAAGGACGAAGGAAGGAAGAACGTCTATGTCGTCTACATCGTGCGTCCTGGCAGCTCTAGCTTCAGCTCCCAACGTTCCCCGAACTACTGCTGATCCACCTCTTCCCGCTGGATCTACAGCTCGCGCTCGTCATGTGGAAGGAGCACTTCTACACGGCGCTGCAGCAACCCCCCGCGTCAGGCGGCAACAAGCTCACGGCCGCGGTGCTCAAGCTCATCGAGAAGCAGAGGAATGGCGAGACGATCGAGACCGACTTGGTTAAGAAGGTGATCGACTCGTTCGGTGCGTCTCCGTCGCTTTCAGCATCAAGCTCTTACTTGCGAAACCCACGCGCTGACTGTCCATTGCGCACAGTCGCCCTCGGACTCGACGAGACCGACACGAACCGGCAGAACCTCGAAGTCTACCGCCAAGCGTTCGAAGCTCCCTTCCTCTCTGCGACCGACTCGTTCTACTCGGCCGAATCGGAGCAGTACCTCGCAGCCAACAGCGTCACCGAGTACATGAAGAAGGCCGAGTCGCGTCTCGGCGAGGAGGAGAGCCGCGTCGACTTGTACTTGCACGCGAGTACGAGGAAGGGGTTGGTGAGCAAGTGCGAGGAGGTGCTTGTCAAGAACCACGCCGAAATCATGCAGGAGGAATTCCAGCGCGTAGGTTTGCCCGTTTCTGCCCTCTTTCGCTTCGTACGCTGACTCTACTTCCTCGCATCGCACAGCTCCTCGACCAGGAGCAAGAACCTGATCTCCACCGCATGTACCTCCTCCTCTCGCGCATCCCGAACGGCCTCGACCCTCTCCGCGAGCGCTTCGAGCAGCACGTCAAGAAGGCCGGACTTGACTCGGTCGAGCGTGCGGTCGGCGCTGCGGCGGCTGCGCCTGCGGATGGCGACGCAAAGGGCGCGGCGGCGGAGAAGAAGGAGTCGGCGGTCGAGCCGAAGGCGTATGTCGACAGCTTGTTGGCGGTGCACAAGAAGAACAGCGAGTTGGTGGGGAAGGCGTTCAGGGGAGACCAGGGTTTCGTCGCTTCGCTCGACAGGGTGCGTCGGCTTCTCACGCGTGCGACTGTCGTTACTGCTTGCAGTGCGGCGGCCTGAAAGCGCGTCTTGCAGAAACTGACGGGAATTGTCGCAGGCCTGCCGCGAGTACGTCAATCGCAACAAGGCGTGCTCGTCGCCGAACAAGTCGCCCGAGCTCCTCGCCAAGTACGCCGACTCGCTCCTGCGCAGGAGCAACAAGGCGTCCGAGGATGCCGACATCGAGCAGGCGCTGTCGGACACGGTGAGTTTGCGGCGCCGCCTCTCAGCCTTTGCCTGCCTGCTGGATATGAGCTGATGCCGTAGCGACGCCCATTGCGCAGATGACCGTCTTCAAGTACATCGAGGACAAGGACGTTTTCCAGAAGTTCTACTCAAAGATGCTCGCGAACCGCCTCATCAAGGACACGTCGGCCTCGGAGGACGCCGAGTCGAGTATGATCGGCAAGCTCAAGGACGCATGCGGCTTCGAGTACACGTCCAAGCTCCAGCGCATGTTCCAGGACATGCAGCTGAACCGCGACTTCAACGCCGGCTTCAAGGAGAAGATGCAGCAGACGCACGACGAGAGCGAGCTGTCGAGTGCGTACCGTCGCGTTGAATCGACGTCCATCGCTCGCTAATGCCGCAGCCGCACCCGCGCAGTCGACTTCCAGTGCCTCGTCCTCGGCACGTCGTCCTGGCCGCTCGCCGCGCCGACCGCCAAGCTCAACCTGCCCGCAGAGCTGCTCAAGACCAAGGACCGCTTCGAGCACTATTACATGAACAAGCACTCGGGACGAAAGCTTACGTGGCTGTGGCAGCACAGCAGGAACGAGTGCGTCGAGGCGGTTCTTCGCTTGCGCTGGGATTGCGCTCTCGCCAGAGACCTTCGCTTACATAGCCTTCGACTCGTGCAGACTCCGCACGCTCTACACGCCGCAAAAGTACTTCTTCGTCACCTCGACGCACCAGGCGTGCATCCTCCTCCAGTTCAACTCGTCCGGCGACTCGCTCTCGCTGCAAGACCTCGTCACGGGTACCGGCCTGCCCGAAGACTCGCTCAAGCCGATCCTCGCCCTCCTCGTCAAGCAGCGTGTGCTCGAGCTCAAGGACGGCATGTACGAGCTCAACCTCGGCTTCAAGAGCAAGAAGATCAGGGTTCCGCTCAACGTTCCCATCAAGGCTGAGCAGAAGCAGGAGAGCGCAGACGTCATGAAGGTGCGTCTGAGGCGTTTGGGGGCGTCGTCGTGACTGGGCTAAACCGGCTCGCTCGCAGCACGTTGACGAGGACCGCAAGATCCTCATCCAGGCCACGATCGTCCGGTGCGTGCGATCCTCGACGGTGTTGGCTGCGCCAGAATCCGAGCGACGTGCTGACTTTCGCCTGTCTGCTGCCGTACAGCATCATGAAGTCGCGCAAGACGCTCAAGCACCAGCAGCTCATCGCCGAGACGATCGACCAGCTCAAGGCGCGCTTCCAGCCTCGCGTGCCCGACATCAAGAAGCAGATCGACGTCCTGCTGGATAAGGAGTACCTCGAGCGCGAGGAGGGCAGCAGGGACAACTACAGGTGCGTTCGGCCGGAGAGTCGTCGCGCTCGTAAGCTGGGTCGCTGACTTTGCGCCGTTCTCCTCCTGCTTGGTTGTACAGGTACCTCGCATGAGCTCGCCCTCGACGCCTGCCGTCCCGCCACCGCCCGCCTCGCTTGTCCGCCTCCGCCTCCTCGCATGACTCTTCCCCCCTACAACCCGCCCGCATCAGCTTTTGTCCTCCCTCGTTCTCACGCCCACACTCGCATGCAACCCTTCAGTGCCCCCTTCCACCCTGTACCTTTCTCCGCTCGCTTTGCTTCCCCCTCCTCTCCGAAATGCTGCTGTAGATACCCCCGATTTTCCTCTCTGACTCGCTCTCGCTTGTTCAATACACTCTCACCGCACCCAGCGCTGCGCTTCGAGGAGAAGCTCGAAGAGAAGAGAGATGGAGAGAGAAGGGATCGCATTGCTGTCACAAAGCGAGACGCGACGAGATTACGCTAGGAGGATGCGAAGACGAGAGTGGGATGGATGGAGGAGCCGCGTGTAAGTAACAAAAAGCGAGAGGGAGACCGAGGACCGAGACGAGCGAGATCAGAGAGAGAGAAAGAGAGATCTATAGGTTTTTCTGGGTATCGGTGGATGAGCGGGGAGAAAACAGAGGGGCGGAGAGAGAGAAAGTCCCGCTGCATCGTCTAGTGTAAGTCGAAAGGAAGTGCGTCGAGAGAGAGTGGTGGAAGAGGAGGTCGATATCCGCCGAAAAAAGTCGAGCGAAAAAGTCGAGCCGGGACTAGGTACAAAGGCGGCGCGCTCGTGGTCCGTCGCGCAAGTCGAGCGCCTACTCCCTCGGCGCCTCGGCGACCCCTCCAAGCGCCGCGAAAGCCTGCTGCTGACGCTGCTGCTGCGCCGCCGCCGGACTAGTCGGCCTCGAACTCGGCGCCGAGGCAGGCTGACTCGCGTACCCGCACGCCGCATGACGCTCGTCGCTCACCTGCCCCTGCCCCGACCCACGACTCGCGGTCCCAGGCCTGCTCGACCCCTGTGCGGCGAGGACCGGACTTCCAGGTTGGGAGCGGTACGGGTGCGCGCGGACGTGGTGGAGGTGCGTCGAGGCGGTGTGGCGACCGTGGTCGAGCCCATGCTTGGTCGCCTCGATTGCGTCGGGCGTCGCAGCGCGCGAGTTGCTGGCGCTGTTATCGCCGCTCGTTCCCGTTCCCTCGGCGCCGGGCAAGCGCAGGGGCGGAAGATGGACCGGACTCGTTGCGCGACTAGGGGCGCGAGAGACTTGCGCACTCATGAGTGTCAAGCCCTTGAGCGGTCCGAGGACGGGCGACGTCGAAGGCGTAAGCTGGTACGCGAGTTGTTGCTGCAGTTGGCCGATCGCGTGTTGTTGGCCGTGTCCGGGCTGCGAGGCCATGCCGATTCCGGGAACGAGTCCTGCGGCGGGGTGGAGAGGAGGGAAAGGCGAGGAGGTACCGCTCGACGTGGCCGAATGCGGATCCGCAAGCCCGACCGCCGCCGCCGCAGCCGCCGCCGCCACGTTGTGATCGACGACCGCTCCATCCGACGTGTGTTTCGGACTCGAAGCCGGCGAGTTCGCGAGCGAGTGATCCGCGGTCGAAGGGAGCGAGTACGGCGCATAAGCGTGACGGTGCTGGTGGCGGGCCAACGAGCCATGGTGGGTCGGGTGCGACGGGTCGTGCGAGTGCGAGTGGCGCGAGGCGGGATCGTCTGCGGGAGTTTGGGCCGCGCTGTGTTGCGGGAGGAGAGGAGGGGCGGTGTGACCTCCCGCCGGACGACGCGGAGCAGTCCCGCTCAACGCCGCCGCCTGAGCCTGAGCCTGCTGAGCCGCAAGCTGCTGCTGCTGAGCCTGCAACGCCGCGTTCTGGTACGCCGACGCCGCATAAGGCTGACCCGCCATACTCCAATACGCCGCCATGGCCTGCTGAGCCTGCGCAGGGTCGAACGAGCCATACGGCGTACTTCCCGCACTCGATCCCGCCGCGCTGCCCGGTGCAGACCCGCCAACCTGAGGCTTGACGTCGTCCACCACTTGCTGCTGCTGAGCCTGCTGCTCGGCCCGCTCCCTCTCGCGCTCCATCTCGTGCAACCCGCTCGCCGCCGCGAGCGCAAGCGCGTTCAGAGGACGCCCGTCCGCTCCAGCCTGGACTTGCTGCTGCTGCGCCGTCCCAGGCGAAGGGAGGGCCGCCGCCTGCTGAATCTGCTGCTGCTGCTGCTGCTGCTGTTGCTGAGACGCAATCGCCTGCTGCTGCTGCATCTGCTGCTGCAACTGCTGCGGCGCCGGCGGGTACCCATACGGCGTATAACTCCCCGGATACCCGGGATAAGGTTGGGTGGTCGGAGGTGTCTGGGCGCCGGTTGTGGAG
Organism: Rhodotorula toruloides NP11; assembly: GCF_000320785.1. Lineage (NCBI taxonomy): Eukaryota > Fungi > Basidiomycota > Microbotryomycetes > Sporidiobolales > Sporidiobolaceae > Rhodotorula > Rhodotorula toruloides. The sequence goes on from NW_015622967.1 coordinate 110,064, forward strand.
GGCAAGGGCGGAGGTGGGACGGAGGGGTAGCCGTAGGGGTACATGGACATTGGAAGGGCGGGGTAGGCGTAGCCTGGGTAGCCGGGCGGAGGGGGGTAGTAGGGTTGCTATAAGCGCGAAGCGAGCGTTAGCGAGCGAGCGGGTCGGGGTAAGCGAGCGAGCGAGGATGGAGGAAGGGACGCACGTAACCCATCATCGGCGCGCCGTACGGACTCGCAGCCGCCGCCGCAGCAGCAGCAGCAGCCGCGTTCACCTGAGCCGTCGCGTCGTCGTTCTGCGCGTGCGGACGATCGTCAGGAGAACGCTCTCGCGCTAGCTCCTTGCGGACAGTCGCTCGTTCGGGAACTCACCTCCTCTCCCGGACTCGCCTGCCTACTCCCCTTCCCCTTCTTCCCCCCTCCACCCTGCGCTCCTCCAGCAGCCACCGCAGCAGCCTGCTGAGCCTGTTGCTGGGCAGTCTTTTTCCTCCCGCGGTCGGACGAGTGGATGCGGATGTGGCGGGTTAGTTCGTCGGAACGGGAAAAACGTTTCTCGCAGCTGTCGTTTGGCGAGGGGATGGGAGGGGGGAGGGGAGATGGTTGAAGGAGGACGAGGAGGGATGGAGGGGCCGCGATAAGGGATTGAAGGAGAGCAAGCGGGAGAGACGAGTCAGTATGCGTCCTTGAGCTCCCTGCGAGTCCTTTGCGAGGGCGAGCGAGCCCCCATCCTCCATCCGCTCGCAACTCAAAACAATCTTATCTCCCGCCCAACCCTTCCTCCTCTCTTTTCCCGCAAAGAGCCAGTCTCGCTCGACTCACCCGGGATGAGTACAAGCATGCGGCTTCTCGCCCGTGTGCGTGCGGATGTGACGGGTTTGGTGTTCGAGGCGGTAGAAGGCGCGAGGGCAGAGGGGGCATTTGTACGGCCTGCGCGCGCGCGGGGGGGACCAAGGCAAGGTTAGTTTCGTGCAACCACCTTTGCGAGCGTATCGAGCATTCGAGCGAGGCGCCCGCAGAGGTGCGGAAGTGAACACGCTCGCCCACCCGGGCTGATGAAAGCGCGCGCTGCTCACCTCGGGATCTGGTCTCGGGAGGGCAGCAAGCTTGCGGCTGTGACACCTGCGGGCGTGTGACCCTGTGCGTCGAGTGTGACCTGGTGCGTTGGCGGCGGTGGCTGCTGGAGGGGAGTTGGGAATTGCTGCTGCGCGGTGCCGGGGGGCGGGAGGGGGTCCATGGCGCACACCGCTTGACCTGGTGGTCGAGTAGCTCTGTGTCTGTGTTGTGTGTGTGTGTGTTTGCTGGGTCCGCTGGGAGGGTGAGCGGCGAGAGCGAGTGCGGGGGACCAGACGGGGGCGGCGAGTGCGAGGGCGACGAGGAGGAGGCGAGGCGGCGAGTCTGTTCGAGTGCGAGTAGTCGGGTGTGACTGTGATCCCTCGTGAGTGAGCCCTTGTAGCCTCGTCTGTTAGCCTCGTGTCAAGCTGTGTGCGAGTGCGCAGGAGAGGACAGGCGCCGCTCGTGCTTTCCGAGGCCGAACCCGTCTCCCTCGCCGCGTCTCTCTCTCGCCCGCTCACATCGCACAGGATCGCACTCGCGCACTCTTCTACACTCGAACAACTCACTCGGTGCTGCACGCGCTGGCACGCTCGTGGACCGTCGCCACGCGCACGCACGCCTTATCTCGTCTGCCCGCTTCTCTCGCCCAAGTGCGCGGTCATCGTCGCACTCAAACGTTCCTCCTTCGACCTTGCTCTCCCTGGACTTGTTACAGTCGCATCGACGCAGCTCGGTCCAGCGTACTGTACGCCTCGAATGACTAATCGTTTGGCTAGCCGCGCTTAACCTCGGAATCGCGGTCTCTCGGCTTGCACACACGTTCGGCAGGATCGTTGGTTGACGGAGGAGGGTGTGGATGACGAGGACGGCGAAGGCGAGCTGGCCGCACCCGGCGGACTTGCTCTCGCTCGACCGCTTCTTCCTCGCTCGCTTCCCTCTCCACCACGCTTCTCTACCCAACCACGCCTGGCTACAATGACGCCTCACGCAGCACACGATGCAGATCCCGTCAGATCAAGGTGGAACGATCGTCTCCCTTGCCGGACGGGGAGAAGGGTGTCTCGAGAAGAGATCCTCGCCCCCGGTCTCGCTGTTCTTTCGTGCGCCTCGCTTGCTTCGCTCGGAGATTGGCGAACGAGGATTTTGCTACTGCTCTCGTGCGGTATGAGGAGATGCATGATACGTGGCGACACCGTCGAGCATCCGCTGGAGGAGGAGGAGGGACGGCGAGGCGAACGTAGAGGACTTTGCTGTCTTCTTCGCGCTTCTTCCCCATTGTCTCTTCAGGCGTGTTTCTGGCTCCTTGCTCCGCAACCGCCTCCCCTTCCCGCTCTCCTACAATTCTCTTCCATGCTGCTCCCTCTCTCCCTCGGCTTCTCGCCATCCTCCTTCCTCAAGCCCGCTCACGCCTCCGTTTTCCGCGCACGCATCTCCACGCTCTCCCTCTGGATGACTTTGCCTTTGCACAGAAGGAGACGGACCTCGCAAGGTTGGAAGACCTCTCACCTTCTCTCGACCTGTTCGGCCTACCCAAATCCCCCTCCGCTCCGCCTCGCTCCCTGCTTCCCTCCGGTGCAAGTACAGACTCAGGATAGAGCTGCTCATCGCTTGCCAGAGCATGAGCCGTTCGCATCTGAGCCAGACGAGGAGAAGCGAACGCACCCTCTTGCCCTTTGGCCTTTGCCATTCCTCGCGTCCCTGCGCTCCCTCGTTCCTTCGTTGTCTTGAGCTCCGTGAGGTGTTCTTGTTGAAGAGGTGGTTGTGGGCGGTCTCTGCGCAAGTTGGCAGAGAGGCGCTGCGAGCAAGAACAGGCGCAGACGCTCGCACGGAGAGGAAGGGCCCGGAGCTAGTGTTACCACACCGGCAAAGCTCGAACTCCTGACACCAAGCGACTAGCGCTAATAGCTCAGTGGTAGAGCGGCCGACTGCAAAGTTCCTAGTAGCAATGCCAGGACTTAGCGTGATCGTCAGGTCGCCGGTTCGATCCCGGCTTGGCGCTGGTACTTTTTGCTGCTCATTTCGAGCGCTACTTTGCTTTTTGGCCCCCCCAAGCACCGGGGAACGACCCGCGAGTCGAGCGAAGTCGAGCGGGAGGACGACGAGGCGACGACGGCGGCCTCTCCTCGACCACGCCCGCCTCACGTCGAGTTAAGGCTCGGCTGCGTGTCTGCTGGCTTGCTTGGACTCGTACGAACCACCAGCAACCATCCCCAGCCGCCCCAGCGCTTGCCGTCGCCCGCTCCCTCCCCCACCTCCTCCTCCTTTCATCCGCTCCCTCTCAACACACACCGCGCATGATCCCCATCCGCCGCCCACTCCCAGCCCAACCACTCGTCTCCTTCCCGCTCGACCAACTCGCGAAACCCGCGCCGCTCCCGATGAGGGAAGACGAACGACCCCGCTCGACGGCGCTCAAGGTCGTGCTGTTCTTGCCGCTCGTGTTCGTGTTTTGCTTGTTGGGATTCGCCGCGTATGCGTTCTTGTGGTCCCTGTGTATCGTGCGTTCCTCGCCTCTCCTTCCTCGACCTGACGCAGAGCTGAATTCTCGCTTCCCTCGGCCAGGAATACCTCCTCCTCCACGCCCACCGACCCTTAGAAGCCCTCCTCTACGCAGCACCCTTCTCATGGTTCCTCTTTGCCTGCGGCGGATCGTTCTGGATGGCCTACTGGCGCGGTGGAGGGATCGTTCCCGGCGCGGGATACTGGAAGAGGGGGGACGAGGAGGCGCGTGTTGGGCATTCGAGCTTGAAAGGTGAGGTGAGGGGTTTTGTGGAGGAGAGAGCGGAGGAGGAGGAGGAGGGGTTGTTGGCTGCGGAAGAAGGGGGAGGGAGGAGGACGTTGCAGGTCAAGAGCGATGGGTCGGTGAGGTTCTGCAGGAAGGTGCGTCCGTTCCCCTTGACGCTTTCGAGAGAAGCGAGGACTGACTCTGACGAGGTGTTCGGGACTCGAAGTGCAATGTCCCGAAACCGGACCGCGCACACCATTGCTCGTCCTGCCGCCGCTGCGTCCTCAAGATGGACCACCACTGTCCGTGGCTCGGCGGAGGCTGCGTCGTGCGTTCCTTCCCTCGCACCCTACCCTAGCTTCTCCCGCTCACCCGACCGACTTTCCGCAGGGCTGGGCAAACTACAAGTTCTTCCTCCTCGCGCTGTGGTACACCGGCATCCTGGGTGTCTACTCCTCCGTCGTCCTCTTCCACGAACTAATCGCCTTCGTAGGCGAATACGACGATGTGCGCCCCGTTCCTCCCTCCCTCTCTTCCTCCTCAAGCTGATTCGAGCGATTCGAACAGGGCTTCGAGTTGGCGCCGATCTCGTGGGCGCTTGCGGCGCTCCTGGGTGTGATTTTTGGTGTTGCAGTCGGCTGCTTCGGGCTGTACCACCTCTACCTCGCCTGCAAGAACCGGTGCGTCGGCCCTCTCCTCTCCCTCATCTTCCCATTTCCGCTGACGCCCGGCGCGGCGATGCAGGACCACAATCGAAGCGATGGAACACCCGACCTCTCTCGCCATCCTCACTCCCCCCTCCTCCTCCTCCCGCTCCCTCTCTCCATCTCAACGCCGCCGCCTCGCGCGCGCCGCAAGGACCTACAACATCTACGACCTAGGCTGGCGTGAGAACCTGCGACAGGTGTTCGCGGGGAGGGAGAGGTGGTGGGAGTGGGGCTGTCCTTGGGGTTGGCCGTGCGTCCCCTCTCTCTCTCGCTTTCACAAGGAGAGACGCTGATTGTGTACGAACGAGCAGGCCCGGAGACGGACAGAGCTTCCCGATCAACGAGGAACACCTTGCCCAGCTCAGGCGGATCACGGAGGAGGTTTATGCTGAGGCGGCTGCGGGACGGCAGGAGGAGCGAGCGTACGAACTGGGGGGCGACGACGACTCGAGTGCGAGTGATGAGGATGGGCCGGTGCGGAGGGCATGAGGAGGCGAGGAGGTATTGTTGTCACCACTATGCAAGGCTCGCATTCTCTCGCGAGCATCCGGGCTCACCGGGAAGCGTTGCGAAAGACGATGCGGACTAGAGGGTACAAAGCTACAGAACGAGTGCGAGGCGAGAGAAGCGAAGGAGCCCGTCTAACTGAGACGCTGGCGCTCGATCGTCGAGACTTGGCCGCCTTCGCCGCGAGAGACGCGCCAGTACCTGCGGAGCGTGCGTTGTCAGCGGAGAATGGCTGTGCGGAGCAATGGACGGCGCACTTGTCGAGAACGCCGGACGAGCCGATCTCTTGCAGGAAGTCCTCGTCGTGCGTGATGACGATGAGCTGGAACTGCAGCGCCGGGCAGACGGTCAGCTCGCATCGACTGAGCCAGAAATATCGACGCACGTTCGACTGTCCCTTGCGCTCCTGGATGAGCCTGCGAAGGAACGGGGGCGTTAGGCGGGACCAGACGGGCGAAGGAACGGTTTGTACGCACTCAGCGAGCGAGCTAGCGAGCGCCTTGATATTCTCCTTGTCGAGATTCGTCGTCGGCTCATCGAGCGCCATTATGCCGCAGTTGACGGAGAACGATTCTGCGAGGGCGAGGCGGATGATGATGGACGCGAGAACCTTCTGGCCGGCACTGCACCGTCCGCGCATGTCCATCTCGGTCTGGTCCTTGAACATGACCACCTGAGTGTTAAAGGAGGTCAGCGATTCCGTTGGAAGGAAGAAAGAGAACGGGACGGACGCGGTAGTTGTATGAGCGAGCCGCGCCGGTCGTCTTGCCCTCCGAGTCGGCCTTGATCATGATCTTGTCGATATCTGCCGCGGTCACTCGTCAGCTCGTCGTACTAGCGAAAGGCGAAGGACGCGAGCACACCTGTACCCTGGTAGGTCTTGGTCCAGAGGTCGGCGATAGTCTCGTTAATCTCCCGCATTTTGAGACCATGGAAGCGCATGATGGCGCTGCGACGAGCGCGTCAGCGAGTCAGCGAAGGCATGAGGAAAGAAGGGAACGCACCCGTCGAGCGCCTTCTGAAGCTTCTCGAGATCCTGGTTCGCCATCTCGGCGGTCTGCGCGATGGGACGTCAGCTGGCAGAGAAGACAATGCTCGACGTTGACGCACCTTCAGGTTAATCAGCTCGCGGCGGTACTTTTCGTCGATGTCCTTGTACTCGGTGTTGAGCTCTTCCTCCTTCTCCTTGCGGTCGTTCGTCATCGACTGGATCTCACCTCCCAGGCGCGCTTGCTATAAACGGAGGAAGAATCAGTACGGCTTCTGCAGTGTGCATCGCGCGACGCACCTCGGCCTGCATCTCGGTTTGCTTCCGCCGCTGCTCGTTGTAGTCCGTCTCGAACTTGCGGTACGCCTTCCTCGCGCCGTCTTCGTCAAGCTCGTCGATTTGCGAGTCGATCGACTCGAGCGAGCGCTTCTCAGAGCGGAGGCGGAGGTTGTCCTGCAAGTTGCGCAAGACGGCCTGCGAGTCGGCGAGCATCTTGTCGATCTGCGAGACCTGCGCCTGCAGGTTGGCGATTCGCGTCTTCATGTCGCCAATGACGTTCTCGTGCTGCTTGAGCTCGCGCTCGCACTTCTGGAGCTCGGCGTCGCCACCGCGAGACTCGTAGCTGGGAGTCGGACCAGCGAGTCAGCTTCGCAGCCTCAACCAGGCTCAAGTCTCGCAAGCGCACCTGCGGATCTCGCGCTTGTTCGAGTCGAGCTGCTCGGCACTCTTATTGAAGACCTGGAGCTGTCGACTCGCGGCCGCCTCGTCGCGCGTAAAGTCGGCTCGGATCGTCGCAAGCTCGCCCTCCTTCTGCCGGATGGGCGTGATCGCCTCGCTCAGCCTCTTGTCGAGCTCCTGCACGCAGTACTTTGTGTCAGCTCACTCGCAGACAAACACGCACGAGTGAAGCGCACCTTCGACTGCTTCTCGAGCTTGGCAATCTCCTCGCGAGCATCGTTCTGCCTCTGCTCAAGCGTCTCCTTGTCCCGCACCTCCTGGCGCTTCTTCGACAGGTCCATCTCGCGCTGATGAATGCTGGTCGAGAGGGTCTGAAGCGTGTTTGTCGCCGACTGCTGCTCGGCGCGGACTTTCTCGGTCGCTGCCTTGACGGCGCGGCTGCGAGAGGATCAGGCGTCAGACGAGCCAAGGTCAATCAGGACAGTCGCGGACGCACATCTGCTCTCCGAGCTGGCTAAGCTGCTCCTGGATCTCCTCCGACGTCGCGGTTGAACCCGTCGCCGACAGCTCCGACTCGAGCTTGCCAATCTCCGACTCGACGTCCTCAGCCTCGCGGTGGAGGCGCGTCACCTCGGTGGCAGCCTTGCGGAGCGACTGCAGGTCGCGCGACTTGTCCTTGAGCTCGTTGAGCTGCGCGTTTGTCTCCTCGGCTTTCTGGCGAGCGGGGACAAGCTTCTCCTCCTGCTGCGAGGCAGACGTCTCGGCCGCCGGCAGCTCCTCCTTCGTGATGCGGTTAAAGTTGACCTCGATGGGCATGAGGCGCTTCAGGTCGTCGAGCTGCTTGGTCCAAGTCTTCATGTCCTGCTGGGCCTGGCGGAGTTCCTGCGGCGCCTTCTCCTTGCGGCGCATGACCTGCGAGGTACCGGACAGTCAGCAAGAGGTCAGGCGAAGGAGCTGGACCGAGACGCACGTAGCGCTCGAGGTCCGGCAGCTCGTCGCGCGAGACCGAACGGTCGCATCCGAGGCAGACGTGGTTCTTCTTGGCGCCATTGAGGATGCGGTCGTAGAACTTCTGGATCGAGGCAAAGTCGGACACCTCCCTGCGAGACGAGTATTCAGTCAGCGAGGCTCCTCGCACGCCAGCAGACTTGACTTACTTAGTCACCTCGGCGAGTTCTTCCTCCGCCTCCTCGAGCGCCTCCTGCACAGTTGTTTTCTCCGTGTCGAGCCCGCGCAAGCCGTCTTTGATCTTGGTCTTGGCGTCTGCAGGCGAAGGACTGGTAGGTCGAGGCGCGGGAAAAGTGAAGAGCACACGTCCTCACCCTCGGCAGCCTGCTTGAGATCCTTGATCTTCTTCTTGGCGATGCTGACGCTCGTCTCGATGTTCTGCAACTCGCGGGCGGCATCGCGGGAAGCTCGCTCGGCGAAAGTGACGTCCTGGTCGAGAGTCCTGCGTGAGGGTCCGTCAGTTCGCGTATCTCCTAAGAGCGGACGCGGCACGCACTGGACAAGGGCCGACACCTGCGCCTCCATCGACTCGCGCTGGGGGTCCGCCTTGGCGAACTTGCGGAAACTCGCTGCACTCTTGTCGATCAGGCTCGCAATCGCCTCATCCTTGCGCATGCGCTCCGTACGCCTGAGCTGAAGCCTCGCGCGCGTGTTGGCCTGCGCATTGAGCCCGGCGAGCTCGTTGTGCAGGGCATCGCGGCGCTCCTCAAGGTCCTTCGCCTCGCGAGCCTTGTCGCGGAGCTGCTGGGTATAGTTGGCGGTCTTGATCTGGTCCTCGACCTTCTGGCGGCGCTCCTTCTCCTCAGCAAGCAAAGACTCTTGGTAGGTGATGTCGGCGACGGTGGTTGTTGTCGCATCGAGCTGGCGAGAGATGTTGGCGATGCGAATATCGGCGGCGCGCTGCGGACGGCCGAGTCAGTCTGCAGTACGGCGGCTAGCAGCCCGAGACACGCACGATCTGGTCCGCGATACTGGCCTTGGCGCGCTCGTCCGCGGCCCTCGCACTTTTGAAAGCCTGGATCTCGTCCTGGTACTTGTTCTCGGTCGCGCGGGCCTCGCTCTGCGCGGATCAGATTCGTCAGCAGATGCTATGTGGACGCAGGCGAAGTCATCGCACCTTGATCTTCTCGATCTTGCGCTGCTGGGACACGATCACATCCTCCATCTTCTCCTCAAACTCCTGCATCTCGCGCTCGTTGAGCTCGTGGTCGTAGCCGGGGATCTCGTGCTTCTCCGAGAGCTCGCGGATGAGGCTCTTGCGCGCTTCGAGCATCTCTTGGTGGCGCTGCGGGACGAAGCGGGTCAGCCAGTTGGCAGGACGGGGATAGCATCGATCAGGCGCACCTGCTTGAGGGCGAGGAGCCTGCCGTGCGTCGTCTGAGCAGCGCTGCGCTTGCGCTCAAAGTTGGCGAGCGTGTCCTGCTCGTCGCCGAGCTTCTGCTTCGTCGCCTCGCGATCGGAGCGAGCCTTGTCGAGGTCAGCTTCGTGGTTCTCGATCTTGGTCTTGAGCTCGTGCTCCGAGTCTGCACCGAGGCCCGATGTATCATCAGCTAAATACGGTCAAGCCGTGCGGAGAGGCCGAGAGGCGCGAGTCTTGCTGCGCACCTGGCAGCTGCTTGACGCCGTTGAGCAAGTTGTTCAGGTTCTCCTCGTGGATCTTGCGCCGCTCACGCAGCGTGTCGACCCGCCCGATGATATCCTGATACTTGCTCGCCTGGGTGAAGAACTTCTTGTTGCTCTCGACGAGCTTGGCGATCTTCTCCTCGAGCTCGTCGTACGTCGCCTGCTTGACGCTGATCTGCGTCGACACTTTCTTGAGGTTCTCGCGGAGCTGATACAGATAGAAGCGTGTCAGAAAGACGGACATTTGAGCGAGCAGGACGGCGACGCACCCTGAAGGCGCGGTCACGGTCCGTCTTGAGTGCAGCGAGCTTCTCCTTGTCGACCTTGATGTCGATGTTCTGGTCCTTGCGAATACGTTTGATCTCGTCGAGCACCTTGGTGTAACTGCGAGAGAATCATTTATCAGACAAGTCTGTTCGCCGAAAGCATGAAGCCGGCGCTCAATGATCTAACGCGGAAGCCGGCATGACTCGGTAACGAGACCCACTCGGTCGCCTCGAAGATGTCGTCAAACTTCTTCTTGAGCGCGGCAGGCTCGGACAGAGGCCAATTCGACTCTTCCTGGTGGCAGAAGATGACGTTCTGGAGGATGGCTTTTGAGACGCCGAGCTGCGTCGGAACTTCCTCGTCGATGTTGGCGCACTTGGTCGAAAGCGTTTGCCGTTTCTGCAGAGTGGTGACCAAGTCAGCCCGCCGCTCCAAGCTTTGCGGTAAGGTTACAGTATGCACCTTCTTGTCGACCTGATCCGCGTCGGCGTAGGAGATGACACCCTCGAGCGTCTTCATCGACAAGCCGGACGCAGTCTTCTTCTTCGTGACTTGCAGGCGCCGCTCAACAAGCATCTTCTCCTTCCGCAAGTTATTGAAGCGGAGCTTGACCTGCGCCTTGACCTCGGACGTGCCGGCGATCTGTCGCAGCGCGCACATCGGTCAGCGTTCAAGAGGGGATGGAGCGAAGAAAGGATCTGAACGCACAGCCGGGTCGTGGATCCAGGCGCCACCTTTCGAACCGGGAGGCAGGTCGCCCGTTGTTGCATACTTGAGGCACTCGATGATGGTCTGCGAGGGAGACGAAAGCGTCAGTCACCTCCGGATTTGACTGCGACATCCGTGAAACAGACGGGAGCGAAGTCGTCGACAGTCGCTAACGCACCGTCTTTCCGCTTCCGTTGTGCCCGACGATGACCGTCAAAGGCGAGTAGAACTGCATGACGGAGATCTCATTCGAGTCGAAGGAGCGGCTGGCGATGCGAACAAAGCTTGTTAGCTCGACCTCCCTGCGCGAGACCTAGGGAACCCGACACGCACATTCCGCGGATGGCGAGTTTGTCGAGGGACGACCTATCCGGCCAAGGAACGGATCAGCAATCCGCGCATCACGGTGAGGGCCGACGGAGCGAACTCACATCTTGCTTGTGGGGAGGAGGGGGAGCCTTTGAGGGTCCTGGTACAAGCGCGGCTTCGAGAGCAGCCTGTTTGCACCCCTTCAGCTGTTGAGATGCGCTTTGCGTGCGTCGAAACCCGCTGCGCGAGCGGATGAGGTGATTCGAGATTAATTGATGAGGACGAGTCGGGAGGAGGTGCGCGGGTGAGGAGAGCGCGCAGGCGAAGGCGTGGCAGTTGAGGACCTCTCAGACAGTCAAGCAAGCAAGACGCACAGCAGCAACGGTCGCTCGAGCGCGACCCGAGGTGAAGAGACGAAGTCAACCTGGGGGTCGTCTCGCGAAGTGAGAGAGCAATGATCAACGAGCGAGAGGTGATCTGGCCAGCCGGATAGCTTGCAGAGTCAATAAGAATTCCTCTGGCAGGCGGGAGAAAGCGGGCAGTCCTCGTCTCAGACCAAGAGCGAGGAAGACAGCCTCTCCAGGTTGACATTGCTTCGCCTGCGTCAATGCAGCTGTCGAGACTCGTGAAGAGGATACAGGGTACAATAAAGCGAGTTCTACATGCACTGGGCGGACCTTGGTGCGCCCTGGGAATAGCAGGAGGCGAGGGTGGATCACAGCGAGTGCTCCTTGAGTGGTCGCAGGTCGGAGCGGATGGGTTCTGCGGGGTGCAACAAGTCAGCGAGCAAGTCCACGTTGTTGAAGGGACAGACCGTCCGTCCGCATCGAGCAAGCGTACTGATGAGCGGATGCAGTTGTGCGAGGTAGGTGATTGCCCACCTGCGGATCGACGAACGGGTCAGCGGGCTTGTCCTGCTTTTATGACCGGGACCAAGCAGTCATGCCCACGCACATGAGCCAGCAACAAGTGATGGCGAGGGTGATACTCGTTCGAATGACACTGCCAGCGGGACGAAGTGGGGTCAGCAATCGCGTAGACGGGCTGAACAACTAGCTGGGTCATCTGCCACACTACGGAAGCCACTGGAGCTGTACTCACACCTGGTTCTCGCCCTTTGGCACCGACACCCATCCACCAGCAGCCGCTCCAGCCGCGATGAGGAGCGTGAGGAAGATCCTGTCAGGCGGGAGCGAGCGCGTTAGCCAGGCGTCCGTAGTGAGTGAACAGGCTCGTGAGCGCACAATCCACCGCCCATAGCTTGCCGTTGAGGGTGTTGCGAGCGTAAGAGGCGGGAGAGGGAGCGAGCGAGGGGCTTCCTCCTCGTCACCACACTGCATCTCGCTAAAGCGGGCTGGCACCCTACGGACTTGCTCATACAGGCTGTTTTTCTCCGCCTCGAGTGCTCCCGCTCGCCCCCGCTGCTTTGTTCCGCCGCTTGTTCCCATCTCCAACCTCATCAGCTCCGAGGTCTGCAGACGGCAGACACGCTCGAGGCGCGGGCTTGGTCGAACAGGCGGAGTTGAATGGGTGAGGGTATCGCACGGGACAAAGTGGCGGGACGATGCACGGTCAACGGGCGACAACAGGCGAGGCCAGCGAGGCAGGTCATTCAGCAGGGCGGCAACAAGCGACCGAGCTACCCCGCGAGCAACAGATGCTACGCGACACCCTTCCCTACGTCTGGAGACCGGCGGCGAACGGCTTTGACGCATCCGGGACTTGCAGTCTCCAGCTGCCAAACCTCGCTCTCGTCTCAACACACCCACGCGTCGGACTGAAGGAAACGGGACATCGACCTGCACGCGAAACTCCGCAAGTGAACATCGAACACCCACATCTGGACACCAAGCGCGCTACTCTCGCGGCTTCCAGTATTTCAGGCTTGTCGAACTCGCTGCGGCGTCCTGCTTGCCTCGCCTCTCTGGCTGCTCTTCCTGTGACCTTGCACTGCGGACACAATATCACCCTGCCACTTCTCGCGGTCAGCCAGTGTTATTGCTGTCCCGCATCGGCTCTACTCACGCCTTTTTCGCTCTATCCAGCTTCAACAGCGGAAGTTCTGCGCTCAATCTGCGCTGCTCAGCTCGGCGACATCGCCAGATCGACACTTTCGGATCAGTCACGTCCGCGCTGCTCTCGCACAGAACGGCCTCACGGCTCTGCCGTCTCCCACGCTCCTCCTCCTCCGCCCACCCCCCTCATCGTCCCCCTTTCATCCTCACTCGGCCGTCCCTTTTCCGACGCCTGCCGATTCGACCGAGCTCTTCGGATGCATCCCGAGCCGGTTTGCATGACGTAGCAGTCGTGCACAAAATCGCTGGCCTTCTCTCTCTCGCTCCTCTTCCTTGCTGCTCCCCCGTGCCCAGGCGTGGAGACAGAAGCAAAAACAGCAAGAAGAGTTGCGCCCAAGCTGCGCCCACGGCTGGCGAGAACGAGGGAGGAGGGCCGTCCGCGGATTCTCCGTCTCGTCCTTGTCCCCCCGCTCGTCTCCTATATCGCCACGCGTCGCTGCGATGGTCGCAGACCTCGTTGCCAAGAGGGCGGATCAGCGACAAGCAGGAGAAAAGAGGAAAGGAAGGAAGCAGACGAGGATAGCGAGGCGGACAAGTGTGGGGCGAAGCAAGAGCCAGCGACGCTAGTTAGCCAACCTTGACGCAGGGCCCCTCTAAGATGAAAGCCGGAGAAGACGTCCAGCTGAAGCTCTGCTGCTTGCTCTTCTCCTTTGATAGCGTACGAGCCGGCGTGTGCAACTCTGCCTTTCCTCACCTCCTCGCGAGCGTCGCACCGCCATCCGCGTTGCCGTTACGAGGTTCGTGCGCGCCAAGGGCATCGATTGTACCTGGCTAACTCCGCATTTGTCGCTCCCCACGGCTCTCCTCTCTGGTCTCCAAGTTGGCCTCCGCTTCCCCTCTTTCTCTCCTTCTGCTCACTCGTCTTCCAGCGCTCTCTTCCTACCCTACTTTCGAGCGAAACGACGACGACCATGTCCCACCCAGTCGACTCGACACACCCTGTCGAGCCTTCCATCGCCAGGATGACGGAGGAGGCGGCGAAGCAAAAGGCCGTCGGTACGTCGGAGAAGAGGGAGTTTGCAGGCGAGGACGACTTCAAGCACCTCGACAACCTTCGCGAGAACCCGAATGCGGTCCTCGAGAACCCTCTCCAGGTGCGTCCCTCATCATCTCCTCTTCATCGCCGGTCGCCGTGGTCCCGCGACAAGCCCTTCGCAGGACTTACTGACGCTCGAAAACGGTACAGGGCATCTCTCACGAGCGTCTTGAGGGTGCGTTGCCCGTCCTGGCGGCGTATGGGCCTGGCAGCGAGCTGATCTTCTCCCTCCAGCAATGGGTCGCGCCTTCGCTCGCGAGAAGGGCCTCGAAGAGTACGAGGAGGAGTTCGCCAAGGGTGCACAGCTTGCGCAGGACCCTCTCGCCTTCGAATCGGTCGCTATGCTCGGCGACGCCGACCGCGAGATCCTCCGCGACGAAGTGGTCCGTCTCCCTCCCCCCTTCTCCTCGCATCGATTCTGACCGCCTATTTCGCAGGCGCACAAGTGGCGACACCCTTGGCAGCTGTACTCGCTCGTCGTGTGCTGCTCGATGGCCGCCGCCGTCCAAGGAATGGTGAGTTCGCCTTTCCTTCGCGTTTCACGGCCGCTAACGCCCTGGGACGCCTCCAGGACGAATCGGTCACCAACGGCGCAAATTTATTCTGGCCGCCCGCGTTGGGCTTGGTAACTACGTCCGATAACCCTAGTAAGGCCCCCTCGTCCTCCTCAGCGGTTTTCAAGCCGTTTCGCTTCGTCCTCCCCGGCGGTTTTGGAGCCGTTTCGCTGACCCGTCTCGCCTTGCTCGCCCCTTGCAGACGCCAGCTACGACGAATGGATCCTTGGGTGCGTTGCTGGAGGCCAGGATAGCCCAGGATCATCGGAGAGCTCGACTAACTGCCCTCCGTTCGCAGTCTCATTAACGGCGCTCCCTACCTCTGCTGCGCTGTCCTCGGTTGCTGGCTCACCGCTCCTTTGTAAGCAGACTTCACAAGTGATATGGGCGTTTTCGCTGATACTCTGCGCCGACAGGAACAACTGGCTCGGCCGCCGCGGCACCATCTTCCTCACCGCCTTCATCTCGGCCGCCGCCTGCATCTGGTCTGCCTGCACGTCGACGCGCTGGAACCTCTTTGCCGCTCGCTTCGTCCTGGGTCTCGGTATCGGACCCAAGTCGGCGACCGTCCCCGTCTTTGCCGCCGAGACGGCTCCTCCTCTGTGCGTCCCAATGTTTCGTTCCCCGATTTCGCTTCCTCTGACTGATGATCTCCCTCTACAGGATTCGTGGCGCTCTCGTCATGCAGTGGCAGGTGTGGACCGCCTTCGGTAGGTCGCATCTCCCTCCTCGACGAGGGGCGAGCTGACATCTTCCTCCGGCAGGCATCATGCTCGGCACGGTGTCCTCGCTCGCCTTCTACCACGTTGGTGACACTGCCCATATCCACGGTCTCAACTGGCGGTTGATGCTCGGCTCGTGAGTTTCCCTTTCCCTCCGCTTGAGAAGGTTGTCAAGCTCACCCAGTTTCTCCCTCTTCTTCTCCTCTTCTTCCTGCTCGCAGCGCCTGTCTCCCAGCTTTCGCGGTCATGGCCCAGGCAAGTCTCTCGCTTCTGCCCTCAGTCGCCCGGTCGGCTCACCATTTCGTCCTCTTCGGCTGCACGCAGGTCTTTTTCTGCCCCGAGTCGCCCCGTTGGCTTATTGGTGCGTCCTCCGCTTTCCCCATCTCCATTTTCGCTCTTGATATCGCGCCGCTGACATCGTCTTCTCTCCCACCTTCGCCTCGCCGTCGCCTCCCTCGCATCTTCTCTTCCAGGTCGCGGCCGGTACCGCGACGCCTACCACTCGCTCTGCCGCCTCCGTTACTCGAAACTCCAGGCTGCCCGCGACTTGTTCATGATCAACGCTCTCCTCGAGGAGGAGGCGAACATGCCCTCTGGCAAGGCCGCTCTCCTCGAGCTCTTCGCCGTTGGCCGCAACCGCCGTGCCGCCGTCGCCTCCGGTATCGTCATGTGCGTTCGGTCTCGTCGGTGCACATCGAGCGGTCGGTGCTGACTCAACATCGCTTCGCAGGTTCATGCAGCAGTTCTGCGGCATCAACGGTTCGTCCCGACGCTCTCGCTGCGCGATCTTCCTCCTTCTCACCTCGGTTCATGCTCGCAGTCATCGCCTACTACTCGTCGACCATCTTCCGTCGTGCGTCTCCTCTAACTTGCCCGGTCTCGAGCCGACCTGACCTTCCTCGTCTTCGCAGAGGCCGGCTTCGACGAGATCACCGCTCTCGGCGCTACTCTCGGATTCGGGTACGTGTCGCTACCATTATGCACCGTTGAGCTTCGCTGATGAGGACCTTCGAATCACAGCGCGCTCAACTGGGTCATGGTCCGCCTCGCCTTTCTCGATTCCTCCGCTCAACCTACTCACCTTTGACTCTCCCGCAGGCTGCTCCCGCTGTCTGGACCATTGACAGTGAGTAGCGCGTTGACGACGTCGCACAACGCGAAGGAACGAACTGACGCTCGCCGCTCGCAGCCTTCGGTCGCCGCAACCTCCTCCTCACGACCTTCCCGCTCATGTGCATCTTCCTCCTCATGACCGGCTTCGCCTTCTACATCCCCGAGACCAGCAAGGCTCGCATCGCTGTCGTCGCCCTCGGCATTTACCTGCACTGTGGGTTGCTCCTTCCCTCCCTCCCTTTTTTCTTCTCACTGATCCGTCGCCTACTCTCGCAGGCATGGCCTACTCTCCTGGCGAGGGACCGGTGCCCTTCACGTACTCGGCCGAGGTGCGTTGCCGCCGCCCAGATTCGCCACCAACCGTCGTCGCTGACCTTGCCTCGTCTCCAGGCCTTCCCGCTCTACGTCCGCGACATCGGCATGTCCTACGCCACCGCCGTCACCTGGCTCTTCAACTTCGTGAGTTTCGCGGCGCCTGGACTGACGCCGAGCTCAACGCTGACCGCTCTTGTTCGAAACCTTCTCAGATCGTGGCCCTCACTTTCCCTCGCCTCCTGACGGCCTTCACGCCTCAGGGTGCCTTCGGATGGTGTACGTCTTCCTCTCCTTCCGCGTGAAGCATCCTTTCCGCCTAACCTGCGAGCTTCTCCTCGAGAACCTCACGCTGACCCTCTCACACGCCTCGCAGACGCCGGCTGGAACGCCCTCGGCACACTCCTCGTCCTCTTCTTCGTTCCGGAGACGAAGGGACTCTCGCTCGAGGAGCTCGACCAAGTCTTCTCGGTCCCGACTCGCAAGCACGCCTCGTACCACGGCAAGGGTGTCGGCTACAACTTCCGCAAGTACATCCTCCGCCAGCGTCTGCCGCCGAGGGCTCCGTTGTACCAATGGGAGGACCGTACCGTCGCGCGCGAATTCTGAGCCAGGCTCGCCGCACCCTTCCCTCCTCGTGTCGTTCTCGTCCCCTTTGCTTTCTCTCGGTTCTCTCCTTAATAGCAGTCCTCTTCGCACTCGCACGGGTTCCTCTTTACGATCAGTATCTCTGTAGGCCCTCCCTCGCTTTCGGTTGCAAGTCATCAGCAGGTTGTGGCATCCCTGCGTGTTCTTCGCGAGGAGGTCGAGCTGGGGGTCCTGGCTGCGCTCATAAGCTCGCCTGTAGGTGGATGCTGCTCGTACGCGCATGTAAGGAGGCGCAAACAAGGATGAAGCCATTCGCTCAAGGACGACTCGCTCAAGATTCCTCCTCCTCTTCATGCGTCGTCTCCGCCCCCGCACCAACACCTTCCATTTCCCCTCTCTCAAGCGCACACACGAGATCAAGGTGAACGATGCTTGATTGGGCACTGCATGAGGGATACGAAAGACTGGTGTTCAGACACTTTTGGACGAGAGGGTGGCGAAAGATGAGGGGGTATAATCAAGCATGAGGGCACAGAAGGATTGAACGATGAAGGGAGGGATGGCACAGAGGCCTTAACTTAACGAATGAGGGAGAGTGATGGCATGGATTCGGAAAGGAGCGAGATGGCGGAGACGATGCGACAGCGTGCGCCGCGCCAGCATGACCAATGTCCGACGAGAGAGGGCGAGGAACCATATGCACAAGAAGCGACGCCGACGAGAGGTAAGAGCGACGCCGCCTCAGTGCTCGTCGACCTCGTGTAGCGAGAGCGCGCTGCCGGACCGACGAGTGAGAACGCCGCGCTCGACCGAGCCGGCCAGGCCGCCAGCGTACCCGCCGAAAGTCGGCACGCTCGACGTGCTCTGCGTGCGCGAGAGACGAAGGCGCTGCTTGGGCGGACCGGCGAGACTCGCGATGTTGCCCGAGCTGGCGTGCATCGCGAAGGGCGAGTTGAGCGCGGCGAACGAGGCGGACGACGGACCGAGACCGGACGGCGTAGGCGGCGCCGACGAGATGGCGGCGAGCGAGACGCCCTGGGCGTTGCGAGCGCGCTCCATCTTGCCGCGGAGGTCGGACAGGACGATGAGGTCCTTCGGCGAGACGTAGTCCTGGCCGGCACGGGTCGAGAGGTACTCGAGAGCAATCTCGAGCGACGAGAACGCCTGCTCGAGCGTGACGGGCTGTCCGGGCATGCGACTCGCCGAGAGCGACGGCGCCATGGCCGAGCTGCCGATGCTGCTGCTGCGCGAGAGCGAGACCGACGCGCCGAACGAGAGGCCGCCCGAGATGGTCGAGCGACGGGTGAGGAGCGGCGGCTGTTGCTGCTGCTGCTGGGAGTCGGCAGATGCAGGGTATGCCTGAAGATGCGGGTATCGTTGTTGATGCGATGGATGCTGGGGATGAGACGAAACCGATGACGATGCGGAAGACCCCTGAGAATACTGCGAAGAAGGAGTGTGCGAGGCGCCCGCCGAGAGGAACGAGCTCTGGAGCTGCGCCTGCTCCGAGCCGAAGTAGCCCGTCTGGCCGGTCGGGTTCGCAGGCGTGCCCGGCGCCGAGCAGATGTTGCCCTGGCTGTCACGGAAGGAACCGTAGAGCGATCCGGTGAGAGGCGTGCCCGGATTCTGCGACGAGAACGCCGTCAAGCCCGAGTAGACCGAGACGCTCGAGGCGGTCGAGCCGGAACGGCGGTGGTAGATCGACGGCGCAGGCGAGGCTCCCGCACTCGCTCCGTGCGTCGCGCGTGCTGACTGCGCGCCGTAGCTGACGAGCGAAGACTGCGAGGACGAGCTTGAGGGACCGCCCGAGCCGGAGAGGTCGTGCGGAGAGTAAGGCTGGGTGAGGCCGCTCGCGTGCCCGCCTATGTCGGTCGGCGAGTAGTCTGCGCCGAGGACGAGGTTCGACGCGCCGTGCTGTGAGGGGCGGGAAGGAGTCGACATGCTCATGCCGGTGGAGCCGCTCGCGCCTTCCGGGCTGTACGAGAACGGCAGGGCGAGTCCGCTGACGCGCTCTGTCACTTCCGTCGACGCGCGAGAGTGCACAGTCGAGTGCGTCGGCGTCGCCTCCGAGTCCATCGACAAGTCGCCGAACGAGCCCCCCGCCATCGAGTGAACCGTGTCTTGCTGCTCAGCACGCGAGACGGCGGGCGAGCTAGACCGCGACAAGCTGTCGGCGAACGCAGCGAGGGTCGTCTTGGCGCTCGCGAGCCGCCGAATCGTCTTGCTGCCGACGCTCCGCTTGCTCCGCCGCAGACCGCTCGGGACGTCGTACTCCTCGTCGTCGTGCGGCTGAGTCTGCGCGACGTCCTCATCCTCCTCGACGGGTGGTGGCAGCGTGCGCCGCGAGTTGGGTGTCGGGGTCGGAGCAGGCGCGGGAGGCGAGATGGACCGCAGAGCAACGGACGATCGCAAGTCGGCAAAGGTCCCGCCGATGATGCTCGCGCGATGCTTGAAGCCGTCGAGCCAGGTCTGACTCGCCTTGAACTTCTCGTCGCCGAGGTCGCGGGCGATGCCGCGAGCCTGGCGTTGGAGGATAGCGTCGCTGAGGGGTTGGCCGAGTGGTGCGTGCTCGCGCGCCCAGGCGTACAAGGCGGCGTCGATGTCGGGGAAGCGTCCGCCGGGGATGAGACCGGGAGGAGGAGCGGCCGTCGAGTCGGCGACCGAGTCGAGCGAGACGATGGACGAGACGGAAGACGAGTGCTGGAGGTGCTGCTGCTGCGGCTGAGGGGTTGCCGACGTCTCGTACAGCGATGACGCGTCCGAACCTGCACGGCGATGCGAGCCACGCAGAGAAGGCCCCGCGCCATGCTGCTCTTGCTGGGCGAGGCGCGAGACGGCACTCGCGCTCGTCTCGTCGTCCGACTCCATCGCGAGGTACTTGTCCTTGAACTTGAGCGTCTTCGAGATCGTGCTGCGCTCGTATCCAAAGTGCGCGCCGATCTCGTCCTGCTTCCAGCCCGGGTGGGTGAGGTGGAACTGGCAGATCGCTTTCCGCTCGGCGTTGGACAGCTTGCGCGAGTGCCTGTTCGCGGCCTTGATGGGCGACGACCGTCTCCGCGCGTGTTTCTGGTGCGAGTCGCGCTGGCTGTTCTGGCGCGAGAGCGAGCCTGACCGGTAGGGAGTCGACGGAGCCGTCGAAGCGCTGTCGCCGCCGTATACCGAGCTCGTCGCCGAGCTCGACTCGATGCGACTCATGTTGAGGTTCGAGACGGACGACGAGTCGCTCGGGCTCGACCCGCGCAGCGACTGGGACGGGTCAATCGTGCTCGAGAACGATCCGCGGTGGTCGTGGAACGGCGACGGGAGCGGGTTCGGGAAGAACGGCGAGGCGGGGGACGTGAGGGCGGTCATCTGGAGTGATGTCGATGCCGCAGACTGCAAGCTCGAGGCGCGGGAACGAGACGGCGAGCCAGGATTCGATGCGGGGTAAGCCTGTGCGAGCTGGGAGGTTCGGAGAGGCGGGTCGCGGCAGAGTGACAGTCCCAGGGTCAGCGCTCGCTCCAGCCGGTAGCCCTGTGTCCCATGTACACCCTCGAATCGAAAAGCGAGCTCACCTGCGCGTGTGCCGAGTCCTGGCGAGCGAGAAAGTGCGACGGGTCTGCGCCGGTGCCCAGGGAGGCTTTGGAGGCCTCGCGCGAGTGCTGGGCGGCGTGCGCGGGTCCCTCCTCGATACCGACCATCTGCATCTGCACCTCGAAGCCCAAGCCGTGCTGGAACGGGCGCTGCTGGGCGTGCAGCGAGCTCGAGGGGTCGAAGTCGTTTTCACTCATCAAGTCGGCGCACGGGTCGAAGAACGCCTGGTTCTGCCCCGGCTGGCGGTCCGGGCTGTAGCCTGTGTGTGTCCACTCTGACCAGGCGTGCGATCCCAGGCTCGGCGACCCCTGGTGGGCGACGACGTCGTCGAGACTGCCGCGCAGCTGGGCGGAGACGGTTCTCAGGCGCTGCTGGGGGAACCCAAACTCGGCGAGGCTCATGGCGGGGCGTGGAGGGTAGCTAGCACCGCCAGGCGGGCTGCTCGGAGGCGAGCGCGAGCGGGAGACGGCGTCGGGAGGGAAGGGGGGAGAAGGGGCGACCCTGTGGGAGAGGAGGTCGAGGGTCAGCGGTGTACGGGGTGTGGGTGTCCTGCTGTGCTCGCCTGCGATGCTCCTGTGCACGCCCAAGCTCGTCGACTTTGACCGCTGTCCTCGACTTGGCTCACTCGCTCGACGCTGGACAAACCAGCAGCTTTCGACGGAGCGAGTTGGACGGCGTGCCCTGGCTGGCTGGCTGGCTGGCAGTACTTTCCAATCCTGTGCCTGGTAAGGCGCGAAACGACCGCGCAGAAGGAACCGACTTTGGGAGTTTGAGTTCCGCCGCTTCCAACCCTTGCGCTCCCGCTTGTCAGCTTTGCTAATCTCGACCCCTTGCACTCCTTGATCAGCCCTTGATGAGCCTGCAACAACGGCGGCACATCGTAAGCGACGGCGCGCGGCAGTCTCCGCGCTCCCTCCAAGTCCGCTCCTCGTCCTCCCATTCTCTGCCGCTCTGCTCTTGCGCAAGACGATCGCCTTCGCCCTCTCTCGCTCAGAGCAGATCTGCAACCCGCCTGTCCGACTCCCGCTCTCGTCTGCCCACGCAGACCGCACGGCATGCGAGCAAAGTGCTGGACGGCGATCCCCTCACCCGTTCAAAGAGCTCGCAACGCCCCGTCTCCCGAAGCGTCGATGCGACGAGTTCCCCTCTGTTGCCGGCCTACGAAGAAGCCGTCCCGCGGTCCCGCCCCGTCGCTTTTCGATATCGCCGCTTGCCTGCCAGTAGCGTCCGCTCACGGCCGCGTACGGAGCTGCGAGCTGCTGTGAGGCTCGTCCAGCGCACACGTACGATCAGTATTGCGCAAGAAGCTTTCAGTAACAAGTAATGCAGAGCCGGCTACGTCGTTCCATGCGGGTCTCGTCCCTCCTCGACCTCTCGGCGCCGCCGCAACGTTTCGCTCCTAATGCAGCGCTTACTCGCCGTTGTAATGCTCAATAGCTACGGCTGATACGAACCCGCTCCTCGAGGATGTATGCCGGCAACCTGCCTCCCTCGCGCTTGGCAAGGCTTCGATGCTTTGCTCGATGCGACCCCGTCTTCTCGACTTTTCCAGCCGTCCCACTCCGTCCAGCCTCACCGCCGTGCAGCCCGCACGCCTGCAAGAAGGACAAGCAAGGCCAGGCGTCGTCGATTTTCGAGTGCGAGACACCCCTGCCTCTTGGTTCGCTCCCCGTCGTCGTCCACCGAGGGACGGGCTCGCGTTCATTTTTTTCCAACGAGGGCTCACTAGCAAACGCTTGCGAGCTGAGACTGTTCTGTGGCCATCGCGCACACTCATCACCAGCGCTAGCGAGCAAGCGTCGAAGCGAACGCAGCGGACTTGCAACGCGGCCTGTGCGTGCGAAACCCGCTTTCCCTCTCCCCAACGCCCTTTCGCTCCATCCGCTCGCCTTCCGCTGTCCCCAAGTTCGGCGCTTCCATCTCCGGACCGTCCCACATGCGAAACCACGGCGGACGATCCTTTGCCAGCGGCAGCTCGCTCCAAGGGTAACGAGGTCCCGCAACGCTACCCTCGCCCGTCCTGCTCCTTCTCGCCAGTCCGCCCGTGTTCAGCTTCAAGCGCTGCATCTGCAAGCGACAGAAGTCGCGCAACATGACCCGCGGCTGCCGGCAGATTCGTCGCAATTCCTCCTTCGCTCTGGAAGTCGTTTGTTCGATCATGCTTCCTCGCCGGGCCCCCGCCTCGTCGGAACCAATAACGGTTCGAGGCGGCAAGGAGGCCGGGCAGCGTGTTCGCCTGGAAGAACTTCGCCCGCCCTTCGCACGAGAGCGAGGGCGGCGTGAAGAAGGTGAAATTTCGAGCGTGGCAGTCGTACGTACGGCGCGCTGCGCAGCATTGCTCAAGTGCTCATGAGGACGGCGTACAGCGGGCGACCAGTCCAACGCGAGCGAACCAGCAGAAAACGACGAGCGAGCCTTCCTCCTTATCGTCCCCCTCGACCCTCTCGACCCCTTCTTCCCCGCTCTTCCCGCAAATGAAAGCGTGGGAAATACTCCGCACGGCGCGAAAGCCAGCGCAGCAGCCTGATCGAGCCCGTGAACTCCGTTGGGCGATTCCTGTCCGATTTGCTCCTCCTCTCGTCGCCTACGAGGACGGCGTGCACCCGCCCGTCCACTCATGCGCGCGCGCTCGGAAGAACGAGCGACAAGATGTTCATTTCGTGCGCCATGCGAGAGAGGCGGAAGAAGCAAGAGAGCGCTGCCTCACTGTTATAAGCCTTGTCGGCGGCGCAACGGAGCAGGGCGATCCACCCGCCTCGCACGATGTGCTCCTCCCATCTCCTGCTGAGACTTCGGCGACCTGTAGATCCCTCCTGCGAGACAGCCGCAGCCCAGAGCAACGGCGGGCGGGGGAGGAGCGAGAGCGAAGGGAGATTTGTCGAAGCCGGCGTGAAGGGGTTGCGCGCAACGCTCCGCAGGTTGCCCAGCCGCCAGAAGAAGCGGTTGTGCACCGGGTGAGCAGCGAGAGATCTCCACGCAGGGACAAGAGGCGAGTTGTGTGCCGTAGACCGCAGGCGACGCTGGCAAGACGTTCGATGAAGCGGCCGTTCCACCTCCGCTGCTGAACGACAACGCTCCCGCCGAGGTGGCGAGAACGTCCCTCGCGGTCGACTTTCCGGCGCAAGTTGCTGACGAGCACCGGCGCAGGCAGTTGAGCGAGTCGATCAAGTCGGCAGTAGCAACGGCGTGAGAAATTGCGCTGGTAGTACAACAAGAGTACGTCGAGTCGTATGTACGAGGAAGAAGGGGCGAAAGAAGCAGGGTTATCGGCCCGCTCCTGCTGCCGCGCTGGAGAATGGCGAATGAAGGAAGTCAGCGGACAAAGCAGCTCAGTCGGGCTCGCCTGGCGCACTTGGTTCGTGTCAGGTTGTCGATGTCTGCCCGCAAGCAGGCTCAAGGAGTCAGCTGTACGGCCACGAGCTTAAGAGAGGGTCAGGAGGACGAACAGGTCTGCAGCGTCTCGTTCTCCGACTTTAGCTTGTTCGCCTCGCCCTGCACTTCGCCTATCCGTTGTAACAGAGCTGTTGCGGTCACTACAACCGTCAGCGAGAGTCCCGAACGACAGGAGGGTCCCCCCACAAGCGACCACGAGGAGAGGGAGAGAACGCACCTCGCAAGCCGTCCTGCTTGTTGACGATCTCCCTGCATGCCACACGATGCCTCGTTAGTCCAATAAGCTCGTCGTCAGGCTCACAAAGCGAGACGGTGGGACGCACAAGATGATCTGCTCCTTCGCCTGGACGTCGGCAGCTGAGAACGCCTCTTCTGGCTGCGCTGCTTCTGGTGGAGGACCCCAAGCGTTGTCTGCGTCGACCGAGCTAGCGTGTGGTCTGCTCATGGCGAGTCGAGCGATGGTTCTCAGCCAGAGGAGTGCGAGCGAGGACCTCTCCTTCACCACCCGCTCGCACCTACACTGGGCGCTTAGACGCTTGCTTGACTGTGCTAGCAGGTGCTACTAAGCTCTAATTGATCCACCACTCGCCTCACCATCGCTTCCTGAGCCGCCGCCGCCACCTTCACCGCCCCATCCACTTTCTTTCGACCGGCGATGAGCAACCGCTTCGACTCTGCAACGTACCTGCGAGGTCTGGGGTGGAATGGACCAGGCTCATCTCTCAACAATTCGTCGGGCGGGCGCGCAAAGCCCATTGTCGTCGCACAGAAGAAGACGCTCTCCGGCGTTGGCAGGGACAGGGACACGAGCTTTGCGTGGTGGGATGCGGTCTTTTCGAGCGTGGCGAACAAGGTCGGAGGCGACAAGGTGCGTCTGAGCCGCCTCATTCGATGCCAGGGACGACCAGCTCACCTTGTCTCTTCTCCCGCAGGTCGAACAGCACCGCACCTCGACCGGCATTCTCTCGCACCGTCCACCACCACCTAAAGGCAGCGCCTATGACGACCTGACTGCTGAGCAGAAGTCTGCCAGCGCGAGCGGACTCAATCTCGATGCGATGGCGGCTGTCAAGCTCGAGATGGCGCGGCGGCAGCTCTACAGCGGTTTCTTGCGTGGATCGGTGCTGAGTCCATCGGTGGATGATGAGGATGCGCCGGCGTCGAAGGGAAAGGGGACAGAGGTGGAGGAGCGCAGCAAGAAGCGGAAACGGGACGAGGACGAGTCGAAGCAGGAGAAGCGGCGGTCCAAGGCGGAGCGAGAGGCAGAGAAGGCGGCGAAGAAGGCGAAGAAGGAAGAGAAGGCAGCGAAGAAGGCGGAGAAGCGGGCGAGCAGGGGCGCAAGTCGGGAGAAGGAGAACGAGCGACCGTCGACCGACGATGCGACCTCGAGTGCCGACCCAGAGTCGCGCTCGGCGACTCTGTCCGGCACTTCGACGCCGGTGCAGTCGAAGGAGGATCGACGAGCGGCGAAGAAACTGCGGAAATCGCTCGCCGCCCTCTCATCCGCTTCGACTTCCACATCTCTCGCACCCTCGACCTCTGCTTCCGCCATCTCTACCTCAACACAATCTCCTGCGACCCCTCTTTCGCGCGCTTCGCCAGCACTCGACGACGATTCACCCGAAGCTCACGCGAAGAAGGCGGCTCGGCGGGCAGAGAAGGAGGAGCGACGACTCGCCAAGAAGGCGGCGAAGAAGGCGCTCAAGGAGCTGGAGAAGGCGTCTTCATAGGCGCGCATTGGGTCTGTACGCTTCGACCTCGTCTGTTTGTTGTCACTTTTACGCCGCGCACCGCCATCGCAAATTGTCGCCTCGTCTCGCTCGTTCGCCCTTCTGCTCGCCGTTTCCTCGCTTCTTCTTGCGCTTGGTTCACCTATCGCGCTTCCTCGCACGCCAGTCGCTCACCTCTTGACGGCCCTCCTCACGGATGATCAGTCCGCGGACCTGAGCTCCTCTCGCCTTCTGTCCGCTCGCGCCCCTTCTCAACGGTCTTCTGGCGCTCATCAAGGTTCGAGTCCACGGTTCCCCGCATGCAGGAGATCAGGCGCTCTCGGATTCTGGGGTGGCGTCGCCGCAAACACGCCCAACCCTCTCTCCCGTCTGCTCCCTCTCCTGCATCCTCTTCCTGCCATCCTTCGCCTCGCCATGCCCTCCTTCAACTTGCGCAAGCGCGCCAACACAATGCTCGGCAGCGCTGCTTCACCCTCGATCGGCCCTCTTCAGGCGAGTCGACTCTCCTCGTCGCTCAATCCGGCGACGACCCCCATTTCTCACGTCAACTGACGGCTCCTTGAGTCTCGCAGACTCGCACACAACGTGCATTGTCACGCTTGTCCCGCCTCAAGACGCCCCTTCGCTCGCGCACGCCGTCCTTCCACGCGTCGGTCTTCGCGCCCTCCTCGCCCGTCTCGCCTCCCTCGCCCACCTTTGCACGCCCGATCAAGCAGATCAGGCGACAGTCGCGCTCCTTCTCGACGTTCACGGCGTCGTTGCAACTGTTTGCTTCGCCTGCGACGCCGACCTCGAACCAGTTCGCGCCTCGCTCGCCGCTTGGACGCGACGACGGCCATCAGCTGAAGCGCACGATCAGCTACCCTCTTCTCGTTCATACTTCTCTCGGCTTTGACAGCGACACTTCGCCTGACTGGTTCGGCACGCGCGACACGACCCAGTGCTTCGCCAACACGACCAGCTTTGTCGACTCGCCCACTTCGTTCGGCAATTGCTTGACGGCCGACGACACCGAGTCGTTCTCCGTCAACTTTCCTCGTCTCGATGAGCCCGAACCGAGCGAGGCGAGTTGCAGACGCTTCTCGGACGAGTCGTGCGCAACTCCCACGAGGGCGACCTTCGAATACGAGGCTTTCAACGAAGTCTCGCGCTTCTCGACCTCGACGGAAAGTTCGCCCTCGACTCTGGCGTTGTCGGAGCAGTCGCACCGACCCTTCGACGTCTTTGACGACCACCGCGCCCAATCACCTGGCGACGAGTCGCTCGACCTCGACTTTGACATGACTTCGGTCCTCCCGCTCTCGCCTCCGCCGTCGCCCGAGGAGTATCGCCACCAGCCTCTGCCCGTCTCGAGCATGTCGCCACCGTCGCAGGCTTGGCTCGGCAGGCCCATGGAAGAGGATACGGACGTCGTCGATCCGATGATGGCGTTCTCGTATTCGCCCACTCCGGCTGGACGCGCGGTGGGTCGCTTCAGGAGGCCGAGCAGCATCTTCACGCCTCCTCAGACGCCGAGCCTTGACGCGGTCATGGCGGAATACCCTTCGCCGCTCATGCTCCCATCGCCAGTCGCCACCTTGCGCTCTTCTGCCTCGTACAACAGTCCCTCGCTGCTCTCGCTCGCCATCGAGGAGCTTTCGACCGAGTTCGAGAGGGCTGAGACGCTGTGTGTTTCGCTTCCTTGCCTCGCCGACTCGCTCGCCTCGCTGACTTTCTGCCGATTCGCAGTTCGATTCTTACGACACCGACCCGCAAGCTTGAGCCCTTCCCTTGCGTCTCGCCAGAGTCGTTCCCGCCACGCCCTGCGACGCCGACGCCGAGTTGCGCCTCTTCCCTCGACTTGAGCCAGCCCTTCCCTCTCCCGCCTCGCCGTCGTGCACTGCGTCGCGTGGCCGATCGCCTCATTCCCGCACCGATCCTCACCTCGAAGCCGCTCCTCCCGCGTACGAGGTCGTCGTCGCCCGCGTCTTCGACCCCTATCACTGCAACTCCTCTCGCATCGCCGTCGCTCTTCTCCCCGACAAGCGACCACACTTTCCTGACCGCCTCAACGCCGATCTCGCCTTTCACGCCTCGTCACGACCTGCACGGCCTGGCGCTCCTCGACGCGACGACCTGCAAGCCTTCGCCTCCGTCGAGTCCGCGCAAGGGCAGGGAGCGCCGCCGCCCCGTCATTATCACGCCCGTCACCTCGCCGACGTCGTCGCTCTTCCCAAAGCACGTCAAGGGCGCCGAGTCTGCCGGCAAGATCAGGATGTCGCTCTAGACTCGCTCGCTCAACCTCAAAACCGAGGCGTCCAGCCTCCTCGAAACGATCTTCGCCTTTCTCCACCTGTCGCATAGAATTTCCCACAACCATGTAGAGTCGGGCTCTCCCTCATCCTGCGCAGGAGGTGGTCTTCCTCGCCGCCTTCGTTCTTCCTTCTTGGGTGTGTAGACGTTCTCCGGGCTGTTGACGTAGATATCGAGTCTCGTTTGCAACGACACAATGCGTGTGGATTCCAGAGCTGATGGCATGCGAGAGGGAGAGGTAGAAACGACTCGAGCAAGAGAACCTGAAGCGAAGGAGAGGAGGAAGGAACAACGGAGGGAGAACAACATCGTTTGGGACTGATCCGGCTCCGGTGAGCTGGACTGCTACTCGACATGGAAGCGGGACAGGAAAGCGGACGACTTGGAAGAACGACTTAGTGCGCCAGATCCTCCCACAGGCGTCCCGCAGTCTTCGAGAGGTCGGTGACCTTGGTCGTCGAGTGGTAGCCCGCAAAGATCTTGGCGTCTATCTCGACTTTGCTGTCAGGCGGAATCAAGTCCTCGGCTGCTCGGGCATGACACGGTGGTCAGCAGGAGGACGAGAAGGTCAAGAGGCGGGGCAACGTACGGATCTCGTAGCGGTTGACGATGGGGATGCCGGAGTTGACAATCGCGTCGTACTGCAGAGGGAACGAAGTCAGGAGGTATCAGTGCAAGGCGAGGGAGAGCGCGACGCACCTTCATGTCGCTCATCGAAATCATGTTGTCGATGCGCTTGATGCCGAGCCAGTGCAGGACGTCCGGCATGAGAGCCTGGAAGCGCATGTCTGTCGCAGTGAAAAGGCGTGAGCGAGGAAGCGAAGAGACAAGGCGGAACGAGAAGCCCGACTCACCCTTGACGCCCGCAATGTCTTCCGTACGGCGGAAGTAGTCCTGCGCGTTGTCTCCGCCACGCTTGCGCGCATTGTAGACCTGCGAGGACGTCAGAGTATCAGCACCGCGGCAATCTGCGAACAAGTTCTTTGAACGAAAAACGCACGAGGTACTTGGTGACTTCACCCAAAGCGCGGCCTTCCTTGCGGTGGTATATGACAGCGCCGACACCACCGCGCTGTGCACACTTGATCGCTTCCTGTAGAAGTCCCGGCATCAGCGCGCGCCTCAGGAACCGGAGAGGGAGGGAACGCACCATCATGCCGAAGATGAGGTACGGTCGGCAGGTACAGATGTCGCTGCAACGAGGGAGCGATCAGCAGTCTGTTCTGAGGCCATCGGAGGTAGAGGAACGGATGCTCACGAGCCAAAGACGTCCGAACCGTTGCACTCGTCGTGCACGCGCACCGTCACCTCCTTCGTCTCGTCGCGCAGGTAGTCGGGGTTGCCGAACTGTGCATCACTGCGTAAGCGGCGGGCCGCCAGGAGAGCGAAGGAGAATGAGCTCACGATGTAGACGGTCAAACCGCCGATGGGAGGGAGGAAGATCTTGAGGTCGGGACGGGTCATGAGCTCCGGGTACGCTCCTCCACACTCCTCGTAAAGCGCACGTCGCAGGTGTCCCTCGGCTGCAAGGAGAAAAGGCGTAAGCAGGTATGATCTGAAGCGAGGAGGAAAGAAGGTCGTGATAAAACGCCCAGACGGCAGACGCACTGATTTCAAAACGCTCCGCAACTCCTGGCAGGTACCACACGGGCTCGACCGCCGCCTTCGAGACGTTGATCTCGACGCCCGCATCGAACTGCGCACTCGCGATGTGCTTCGTCGCCGCATCGTCCGCCGCCCTCGCCGTCTTTGCCGCAGCCGACTCCATGCGGTTCTGGTTGATCCACTCGGTCGGGCAATGAACGACAATCTTGCCGTCGACCTCGAGGTCGCCCGCCTTGACTGCGTCGTCAAAGTCGTTCAGCTTGATGTGCGCACGGGTGATGGCAATCGTCGGGCGCGCGTCGATGCCAGCGTCGAGATACGACTTGTAAGCGGTAGGAACGAGGTGGCCGTACGGGTCGAGCGCGACGATCTTGGTCTTGTCGTCCCAGGAAGGGCTGTGAGGGATCGTGACGGGCGGCTCGGTGTTGGTGTAGTCTGGCTTGTGTTTCGGGTCGATGAGGCCCGATGCGGCCGCGAGAGCGCGGTAGATCGAATACGAGCCAGAGTAGGCGCCAATCGCGTTGCGGACCTTGAGCGACTTGGGCTGACGAGAGGCGACGACGGGTCCGCGCTCCTCAGGGGTCGCGGCTCCCCACTTGAGCGGGATGGGGTTGATGCCAACTTGGCCCGGGTAGGCTGGAAGCGCGCGAGAGGCGATAGCGAGGAAGGAGGAGAAGGAAGAGGATGAGAACGGGCGAGGACGAAGGTCAAGGCGTAAGCGGCGGGCAGCACACATGTAGGGTCAAGCAGTCAGTACCCCATACGTAGCAGAAGACGCGAAAGCGATTCCTAGATTGCGCCACGCACTGGTCAAGATCACGCGCGAGCCCCAAGTCGACTGAGCAGCATCCTTCCTCGCCGGCAACGAAGGCGAAAGCGGCGTATCGGTCGCCTTGATCAAGGGAGTCGCAGTGACTTGCTGGTCGCTCGAGAAGCCATTCAGAGGCGGGATGGACGCGAGCGAGGGAGGCGACGAGGGAGAGGTGGGGGCAAGAGCGAGCGATTCGAGCTGGTCACAACGACGGGATGTAAGTCTTCGGGATCTCCGTCGATAGGGAATGTAAGGCGCACCTTGTGCTCGAAGACGGACTGATTCGCCTTGAGTTGCTGGAGTTCAGTGAGGATCGCTTGGAGGAGGGTGGATTGGTCGGGCGTGTCGGTGGGTTTGTGGCTGCACATGGCGGCTGATGTCGATGTGTCTGTCATGTCGATGTAGCGTCAAAGCGAAGCGATTAAGCGAAGTTCGGTTGTGAGCGAGAGATGGTCAAGCCGAAGGAGCGAGTAGTGGGGGAAGATGGGAGATGAGCGACGACGGTGAGCGTCGGCGAACAACCAGTACGTGAGTCAGAGTACGCACGGAGACGATAAGGCACGTCGAGAGACAGGAACAGGACAAGCAGCCAGCGAGCGACCTCGTTCGTACCGCGTTCGACAGCTCATCCGCTCGCGAGCGGGTCGGCCGGGCTGAAGAAAGCTGAGTAAGCGAAGCTGCAGTAGAGCGTCGATAAGTAGCCACTAGCCAGCGAGCCAACCTCGATAGCAAGCCCACTGATCCGCGCCCGCCCGTCTCGACAGCCGCGATAGAACTCCGCTCATTCCATCCATCGACTACTGCCGCTACACCACTTCAAGCCCTCATGAGCAGTCTCCTAGCCTTACCTACATCGCGCTTGGCCACGAGGATATTGGCGGACCCGAAAGTGGATTGGTAGAGGAGCGAACGGACGCCGCCTTCGATTAGAAGGGAGGTGTAGTATTCGACGAGACCGGGTTTGTCTGCCAATGCGAGTCGTGAGCGTTTCTCGAGCTTGATGGGGGAACAGTGGGAGAGTCGCACCGAGTCCGAAGCGAGTCAAGTCCAGCTGCAAGCACTTGAGTAGCGTGCGCTCGCTCGCTCCTTCGCCTTCTTGATCCTCCTCGTCCTCTGTCACATCCCTCGCCGACGTCCCAGGCGAGACCGGCTCCCACCCCTCTTCCTCGCTCACATCCGAACGCACAGACGAGCCCGAATCATCTTCACTCGCCGTCATCCCTCCCTCCTCTTCCTCCTCATCCTCTTCCTCGTTTTCCTCCCACCCCTCCACCCCCTCCTCCCCCTCCCACGCACCCCCCAACCCTCCCTCTCCACTAACCCAAACCCCCTTCTCTTCCTCTCCCTCTCCTCCCTCGCAAAACACCTTCCGCAACAACCGCACGTCCGCTA
>NW_015622967.1:141936-150560 GCF_000320785.1 Rhodotorula toruloides NP11
GATGGGGTCGTGTGGTGCCGAGGGGCGGGAGAGGTCGAGCGGGAAAGACGAAGCCGAGAGCGATTCGGTACGGTTCTTGCCCTCCCTCGCACGAGTGTCCTTGGAAGAAGACGGCGCGCCTGATGTCGACGTCCCCGACGGCCTCGGCAATACCCGCTCGGGGAAGAACAACGTCTCGACGATCTTTGACCTCCAAACCGATTCGTGTGCAGGCGAAAGTCCGACGCAGACGAGTTCGTCGGGGAGGAGCGAGAGAGGTGGTGCATCGGGCGAAGTCGTGGAGAAGCTCGTTGTGCCCAATGAGGGAGACGGGATCGGAGAAGTAGTCGCGAGTGGAGGAGAGAGGGGCGTCGGCGTCGAGGAGCTCATGCTGAGCGAGTTGGAACGCGAGAGGCTCAGCGAGTTGGATCTCGAGGCGCTCGCACTGCCTGTCCTGCTCCCGCTCCGATCGCGCGATCCTCCTATGCTGCCGCTGCCCGCGTCACTGAGGACGAGCGAGCCCATCAAACCGCTTGCAAGCGGGTCGTCCTCGTCCGCCCACCCGCTCGACCTCCTCGGCGTCCTCGCTCCACTCACGCCAATTCCCGCAGCACTCATTTCCTCCTCTTCCCTCTCCCTAAACGCCCTCATCTCCTCCTCCATCCCCTCATCCGCCTCTGCGAATCCAAACCCCTCCTGCTCCAAGATCTCCGTCGCGAGTGGAAGAGCCGAGGAGCGGAGGAGGATATAGTCTGCGTAGAAAGTCGAGATGAAGAAGATGCTTATCCCGGCCGAGGCGAGAGGGGAAGTGAGTGCTTGTAAGCGCGGGGCGGCGGTCGACCACCCATTTCCGCCGAAGGCGATTTCGAGGGCTATGAAGAGGTCGTCGCCTACGACGGGTTTGTCGTCCTTGTCCTCGCGGGATTTGCCTTTCGTGTCGGAGGAGGGAGGTGGGCGGGGAGATATGCAGTCGGCGAAACAGCGTCGGACGGCTTTGGCGTCTGCAAAGAGGGAGAGCTCGACTCCGTTGTGGCACAGAGCGAAGAAGGGGTCGTCCCTATCCACCACCCAACCATCTGATCAGCCTACGCAGAGGCGGAAGCTCTGGACGGACGAGTGAACGCACTTTCTGCGAAACCACCAGCAGTCCAGGATCCGGCTCATCTCGGCATGCAGCTGGCCGAGGGGGATGTGGACGAGGCGCAGGTGCGTGGGGAGGATGGTGATAGTCGTTTCGGATGTCATGGTGGGCGAGGGATGGGAGAGGTGTGTCGGGAGACAAAGGCGGGGGTGGTGAGGAGGGGAGGACGCTGGCGACGGCTGGCTTGGCGAGGTGATGCGAAATAGGTGTAAAGACGGTTTCGGGTGCAGTCGAGTCTGGCTCAGGCGAGTGTTGACGCTTGGGCGGCGTTGAGAGATGAAGTCAAAGTCGAGGGAGTCCCGTCTGTCTTCCTCGCGGCTCGATCCGATGCGCCGCCTCGTCGATAGTCTCAAACAGTCTCAAGCAATCTTTTCAGTGCCTCACTGTGGCAGCTGGTGCGAGAGGGCGGGTGTGAGCCGGAGTCGAGAGTTGTTCGAGGCGATCAAGCGAAGGAGGGCTCCTCGCGGGTCGGGAGTTGGACGGCCTGAGTCGCGTGAGCAGTGTATGACTAGTGCGATGGAGCCAGTCGCTGATTTAGCGAGTGCGATGCTGATCTTTGCGAGGTGGTCGGGAGGCGGACCTCGCCGAGAGCCGACGAGCAGACTCGCTCGCTCGCTCTCTCGCTCACTCTCACCAGCTCACAGCTAAGGACAATGGCACCGACAACACAGAAGGAGGCTGCATCCCGAAAGGGAGACTACGACGCAGTCCGCCGCGTGCGCACCCACTCCCCTCCTCGCCTCGCCATCTTCCCACTCACCCGCAACTGTTGCACG
Source organism: Rhodotorula toruloides NP11 (assembly GCF_000320785.1). Classification (NCBI taxonomy): domain Eukaryota; kingdom Fungi; phylum Basidiomycota; class Microbotryomycetes; order Sporidiobolales; family Sporidiobolaceae; genus Rhodotorula; species Rhodotorula toruloides. The sequence goes on from NW_015622967.1 coordinate 143,833, forward strand.
GGCTCGCAGGACATCGCATCCATTCTCAAGCAGCCCGACTACGACGACGGAAGCATCGGACCCGTCCTCGTCCGGTGCGCACCGCTCCTCCCTCGCCCCCGTCTCATTCACGGCCATTCTCCGAGCTGACCGCTTTCTTCGCCGGCCGAACAGGTTGGCGTGGCATGCGAGTGGAACGTACGACAAGGTGCGTTCAGAGTCCGGGTCGAGCGAGGGAGCGATGGGCGGGCTGACACTCGTCGATCTCTCGCGTTCGCAGGAGTCGAACACGGGTGGCTCGAACGGTGCGGGCATGCGGTGCGTCGCAGGACTGCCGCAATGTCTCTCTCTTGCTGAGCGAGAGAAGAGGCGCCCGAAGCGAGACTGACGCCAGGTCTCCGCTCATGCAGGTACGAGTGCGAGGGAGGCGACCCTGCCAAGTGAGTTTGTAGCGCCCGCTCCGTCCTCGTCTGTCGTTCGCCTCTGCGACAACGCGAAGATGATCCACGTTGTCTCCTCCACGCATGCTGACCTCACCCTTCCCCAGCGCCGGCCTCGAACACGCCCGCCGCTTCCTCGAGCCGATCAAAGAAAAGCACCCGTGGATCACCTACGCCGACTTGTGGACTCTCGCGGGCGTCACGGCTATCAAGGAGATGGGCGGGCCAGAGTGCGCATGGAAGCCGGGAAGGACCGACTTTGTCGATGACAGCAAGGTGAGTTGGGCGTGCGAGAGCGTTTGGGTCGGATGACGGGGTCTGTCGCGATGCGGTGGTGCAGTCGCTTAGTGTGACTCCATCTACGTCTCTCGATCTAGCCCTTGTCATCGCCTTTCCCAGCCTTGCGCATCCAGCGCCGAGCGAGCTGACACCTCCTCCTCGCTTACACAGTGCCCTCCCCGCGGCCGCCTCCCCGACGGCGCCCTAGCAGCCGACCACCTCCGCCACGTCTTCTACCGCATGGGCTTCAACGACCAAGAGATTGTCGCGCTCGCCGGCGCGCACTCGATGGGCGTGCGTCTCTTCTCCATTACTCCCGAGTTTCTTTCTTTCACACGATGGCTGACGAGAGGGGATGGGTAGAGGTGCCACTCGGATAGGTCGGGCTTTGAGGGCCCTTGGAGCGTCACGCCGACTAAGTTCTCGAACCAGTACTACAAGGTGCGTTCAAGCGCTTCCCTGCCTTGCCATCTTTCGAGAGGAGCTGACGAGCCTCTTTTCGTGCAGATGGTGCGCTCTGTTGGACGTCGCTGACTGAGCAGGAGCTAGTTTGCTGACGGTTGCCGACCCGCATCTCCCGTTCCTCTCCTTCTCGACTTCGCTCCTCTCGCTTCGTTGCCTCGCGTCTCGTTTGGTTCCGCCTTGCCTCGCGCACAGCTCACCAAGTTCAAGTGGGAGAAGAAGCCGTGGCAGGGACCTATCCAGTTCAAGGTTCGTCTCCCCTCTCTTTCTGCTGCTCCTCCTCCGTTTGCCTCGGCCTTCTCCGTTCCTCCTGGTCGTTTTCTTCAGCTGCTGATTGTTACTGTCGATTGCTTGCAGAACGAGGATCTCGGCGAAGGTGAGTCTGGCTGTCCTTGCCCGCCTTGGTCTCCCTCCGCCGGATGGAACTTCGCTTCCGCAACCTCGAACTGACCTCAGCTATTCGAACCAACTGAGTTGATGATGCTCCCTACCGATATGGCGCTCATCGAGGACAAGGAGTTCCTCCCTTACGTCAAGAAGTGTGAGTTGGCGTTCTGCTGCCGTCCCGCAGCTGTTCCCACGCTCTCGGGAGCCTCTTACGCGTTGGGAGGCCCCTCCAAAGACGCTCAGAGAGCTGACGATCTCCTCGCACAGACGCCGAGGACCGCGAGGCGTTCTACGACGACTTTGCAAAGGTGTTTGCGAAGCTGATCGAGCTGGGCGTCGAGCGCGACGGCAAGGTGCGCACCGTCGCTCTCTCCTGATTACTACGGTGATACTGACGATGTTGTGCGTCTGCAGTACGAGAGTGCGCCGACGTTCTCGCAGGAGGCGGGCGACAAGAAGGAGCAGGAGGCCAAGAGTAAGATGTGAGGAGCGCCCGCCGCTCCGCCCCGTCCCTCTTCTTGTTTCCCGCAATATACGAACTGTGTGTGTGCAACTGTGGCTGTTTGAAAGGAGTCGCGATGATTGCGAGTGAGCCCGCCAAGATTCTTCTTGCTCCCGACGCACCTCCGTTCGCTGCTCGTCCTCGCTCGCTCTCGTCGCCGTCGCTCGTTGTGTGCTGGGATTACTCGACTGCACGTGCTAGCAACGCTACTACCCTCGCAACCAACCCACGGACTCGCGCGATCCACACTCACACCCTCGCTTCATCGCCTCACCTCCTCTCCCTATCTCCCTCGCTCTCACCCTCACTCGATGTCCGCCCCCTCACCCGGCTCAAGCACCGGCTCAACAACAACAGCAATCGCACACTTTGTCCTCGCGCACGCGGGACAGCTCTTTGCGCGCTCGCAATTCGAGCCGGCGCATGGGGATCCGGTCAATGCGAGTTTGTATACGGGCGCGGGCGAGCCGGAGGAGGCGACGTGAGTTGCTTATTGTGCGGGCTTGGGCGGGAAGAGCGAGGGAGGGGGGCGACAGGGAAACGTGGGAGTTGGTCGGGTGGGGAGGAGGGACTCGGTTTGTGGCAGATGCAGTCGACGAGGGTACTGACGGAGCCTCCCTTTGTACAGACACGAACTCTTCAGCGTCGTGACCGAGGTGCGCCTCCTCCTCTGTCGCTCCTCATCGACTTGAACCGTCCCGCTGACCTCCACTTCCGCCTCGCTCTTCTTCGGGATACAGGTCAACATCGTCCATCTCGCCATCGTCATCCTTACACTCTTCATCACTTTCTTCGGGCTTTTCTCGTGTGTCCCAGCCTTTCCCTTCGAAACGAGAACGCGGGACTGACCTTCACCCGTCGCAGCGGTTTCGTCAAAGAACGTCTTTATGTCGGAGAGGCTATCATCGCGACGTGTTTCGGTATTGCGTTCTCGTGAGTCGGCAGCCTGCTACGACAACGATGAGACTTGAAGCTGACGAGGGTGGTGAACTCGCAGGGGATATGCGGCAGGCATCTTTGCGCCTCGAACATGGGCACTCGGTGCGTCCCCTTTGTCACTCTCAAAGCCAGATAAAGGCTGACGATGCGCTGAACAGGCCATCACACGGACGAGATCACCCTCGAACTCACCCGGATCATCATCGCCCTCTCGGTCTTTGCGGTTGGCGTCGAATTGCCCAAGTGCGTCTTGCTCGGCTGATCTTTGTCTTGAGCCATGCTGACGAGTGTGTGGGTACAGAGCCTACGTATGGCGGCATTGGAAGAGTCTTGCGATGCTCCTCGGGCCGATGTGCGTCCACCTCTTCCTTCGCGCTCACTCGCAACTCGCTCACCTTCGCTCAACGCGCGCAGCATGTTCGCCGGCTGGATGGTCGCCGGCGCTCTGATGTACGCCATCATCCCCGGCCTCGAATTCCTCCCCGCCCTCGTCCTTGCGGCGGGCGTCACCCCTACCGATCCTATCCTCGCGAGTTCAGTCGTCGGAAAGGGCAAGTACGCGCAGGAACACGTCCCGAGTCATATTCGACATGTCCTCCAGGCGGAGAGTGGGTGTAACGACGGGGCGGCGTTTCCGTTCTTGGTGAGTCCCGGCGGCGAGCGGTCTCGTCGGCTTGCTCGTGTCGAGCGTGCAGAGCTGATGTCTTGAGCTCCGGTGTCATCTCACAGTACCTCGCCCTGTTCCTCCTCCTCCGCGGCGAGCATTCGATCGGCCAAGCAGTCGGCTACTGGGTCCTCCTCGTCCTTCTCTACCAAATCATCCTCGGCGTCATAATCGGCTCCGTGATCGGCGTCATCGCGCGCAAGATCCTCAAGTTCTCGAAGCGACGCGAACTGATTGATCGCGAATCGATGGTCGCGATGTATGTCGCGCTGAGTCTGTTGACGACGGGTTTGACGACTCTTGCTGGGAGCGATGATTTGTTGGCGGCGTTCTGCTGCGGGACGGCCTTCGCGTGGGATGACTGGTGAGTCGCTGTGGAGGTTCTGGCGTTGTGCGGACCCTTCTGTTCGCGGGGGAGAAACGCTTTTGCTATGTCGCGCGCGACTCACTCACTCGTCCCGCTCACAGGTTCACCGAGTCGATTGAAGAGTCCAACTTCTCGTCCACGATCGACCTGCTCGCCAACTGCGCCATCTTCATCTACATCGGCGCGACGATGCCCTTCGACGCATGGAACAACGAGTTGACCACCCTGACCTGGTGGCGCCTCTTGCTCCTCTGCGTCGGCATCCTTGCCCTTCGACGACTCCCGAGTATCTATGCGCTCCAGCACTGGATTCCGGATATCAAGACGAGAAGGGAGGCGGTCTTTGCGGGTCACTTTGGGCCGATGGGCGTTGGTGCTATCTTCATCGTGCGTTCCTTTCCTCTCCCACTGAGCCAACGAAGTGATGCCGACTCCGCTCGTCGCGCAGTCCACCCTCGCCGCCTCGAAGCTCCCGACGCCGCACATCCCGCCCGAAAACAGCGTTGAGCGCCTCTCGCTCATGATCGTCCCCGTGACGTACTGCATCGTCCTCTGCTCGATCCTCGTCCACGGCCTCACTATCTCCTTCTTCACCCTCGGCCGGCGCGTCCACTCGCGCGTCGCCTCCTTCTCACGCACCTTGACCGCCCAATCGTTCTTCTCCGGTTTCGGTCGGACGTTCTCCTTCGGCAATAATGGCGGACGGAATGCGAGGGAGGCGGAAGAGCCGAGCTGGATGTCGCGCGTCAAGAGGGCGACGAGGGCGGAGGATATCGTAATCAATCGGGATGATGACGATGAGGTGTCGCAGGAGAAGCGGGACGGGTCGCAGAGTCCGGAGAGTTTGGCGGAGAAGGGCGAGGCGGGCGCGGTGGATGAGGAGGAGAAGCGAGGGATGGAGGAGGGTGAGGAGCTCGAAAGGCATGCCGAGGAGGAGGTCAAGGCTGAAGGGAAGGAGCCTACGCCGTCTGAGGTGGAGAGGGAGGTCGAGGAAGAGGTCGAGCAGGACGATGGCGACCTTGCGATGTTTGGCGCGCCGACGAAGGACAAGGTCGGTGCGGGCCAGAAGGAGCGGATCGTCAAGGAGCGCCATGCGAAGAAGGTTGCCGACAGTCGCAGCCAGTCGAGGGCGCGGACGCCCGAGGACGGACCGGGCGACAGGGACGAAGACGTCTGCGAGCGAGGCGGAACGGACGTCGAGAAGGAAGTCGAGTGTGCGGACGACGTCAGGCGCGGGCGAAAACGGGCGGAGAAGCACAAGCGCGAGGTGCGGGAGGACGAGGAGCGCGAGCGGGACGAGCACCCCGCACACAACATCCTTGGCGACGACGGCGAGGACGAGAGCGACTCGGCGTCGGCGAAGAGGCGGTATTCGGACAAGCATGACGGCGCGAAGGGCAAGGAGCGGGAGCGGGGGGGTCGCGAGGGGCTGAGGGACAGGTCGCCCAGCCCGGTGCCGAAGCGGAGCTCGAGGCTCGAGGCGCGGTACTGCATGGGTGCGCGGACGTGGCAGGAGGGTCGCAAGGTGCGTCGAGTCTTTCAGTCAGTGTTTGGATCCCGCTGATCCGTCCCTGCGCAGCTTATCGTCGACCATGGCAACGGCGAGGTCGACGTTATCGACATCGATGCCTCTCCCGAAGAGGCGCGCAAGGCGTCAAAGCGGGCCGAGAAGGAGGTCGTCAAGATCCCCGACGAGGCGGTCGAGCAGGAGAAGCGACGCTTGACGAAGCAGCACGGTCCGGGCGAGCACGACAAGAACGCCGTCAAGCGCGCCGCCGCCAAGATGATGCGGCAGGGTTCCGCCATCCTCACTCGCAAGGATGAGGGGCTCACTCCCGAAGAGAAGGAGCGACGACGGCGCGAGAAGCTGGAGCGCGACGCTTGGTGCCGCAAGGAGCGCAAGTACCGCGACTCGAGCCCGCAGCGGGGCGAAGAGGAGGAGTGGGTCGAGGGCGACAAGGTGCGTAGCGGCGAGCCGTACGAGCTAGCAAGCAGCGGACTGATTTCGGTTTTCGCGCGCAGATGGTGACGGAACGAGGTGACGAAGTGTTCGTCCGCGACTTGACGCCCGAGGAGAAGCGACGCAAGGCCAAGAAGCATCTTGCCGCGCTTCGCTCGCTGGTCCACTCGACCGAGGGTCTCGAGGCCGAGATTGCCAAGATTGCCCGCACCTTGTCGCACGAGCGCGAGCAGCAGGAGTCGCTGCAGAAGGGGGAGAAGGGCAAGAAGGCGGCTGCACCACCGTCTATTGAAAGGATTGACGAGTCACCCGAGCCGTCTCGAAGCAGCACGCCTGAACCGTCGACCTCGCAACCTCGCCGCCACTCTCCTCCCCCTCGCTCGCACTCGCCCGAACCGATGGCTCAGCTTTCGTCTGGCGCTGGCCCGTCCTCCGACAAGGGCGACCTGTCGCTCTTCCGCACCGACCGCATCGAGCCAGAGTCGGACGAGGAGGAGGCCGCGCCACTACCCGCCGCCGCTTCCTCGTCTCCTGTCCCTCGACCGATGCCGGGTCGCCAGCACTCGTCCGCCATGCAAGCCATGCGCGAGATAATCTTCCGTGGCCGTGGCCGTGACGCCTCGGCTTCGCCGCCGCCGGGGGGATCCTCGCGCGAAGACCCCATCAACCGCGACCAGGCCGCCTCGCCCTCGATCCGCTTCGCCGCCGTCAACCGACCCGAGCGTGACGGCAACGGCGGGGGGGGGCCC
>NW_015622967.1:150572-248289 GCF_000320785.1 Rhodotorula toruloides NP11
GGCAGCTCGCTCAGCGTCAGGCGTGAGCCGTCGAAGCGGGCGGGCGAGTAGAAATCGGTGTTTGGGAAGGTCCCTGTTCTCTTCCTTCCTTCTCCCTCTCTTCTCCCGCGGTGTTCTATGTCATATGATTCTATCCTGTTGCAACTCGTTCTTCTCGTCGTTGTCCGCGCTACGCAGAGCTGCTGAGACCGAAGTCGCATTCGCAATCCCCGGCCTCGTTTCTCTCGTCCTCCTTGTCCTCGCTTGCTCGTCCTTGTCGTTCTGCGGAGTCCCAACGAGCAGCCGACGACCCCCTTGGCGAATTACCCTCATACGCCAGTCCCGCCGCTCGTCACTCGCATTGGCAGACCCACTCTTGCGCTCCTTCCTCCTCCCCACATCCCGCCGCACTTCCCTCGTCGCCCATGCCATCCGTTTCGCCGGATCGTACACGAACATCCACGTCTCGCGAGCGCACAGCCAGCCCCGCCAGTCGACCCAACACCACACTCGCCCGCGTGCGAGACAGAATTAAGCGAACCTTGACGGGCGACAAGGGATTAACGCCTGAGCAGAAGGAGGCGAAGAAGCGGGAAGAACTGGAGAGGGATGAGTGGTGTCGGAGGGAGAAGCACTATCGCGAGTTGGATCAGACGAAGGATAACTGGGAGGATTGGCGGGAGGGAGACCAGGTGTGTTTCCTAAGCGCTTCAGAGCCTTTCTCTGTAGATTTAGACCACTCGCGCCTCGCAGGTCGTCCGCGAGTACGGAGACGGCAGCTGCGTCGTGCGGGATCTCTCGCCGGAAGAAAAGGAGGAATGGGGCAAGAAGCGCAGTCCCGGTCTCCTCAAGCTCGCCCTCAGTCGCTCGAGGTCAAGAAGCCCGCCTTAGCCGTGGCCCTTCTTCAAGCGGTGCAAGTTGCGCGCATTGTGAGGCTGGAGAAAGGGCGCGAGGAGGGATTTCGAAGGCAGACGGTCCTGGGTATCCGCTTTGGCGAACGTTCTCGCTTTCTGTACTTCTCTGCCATCTGAGCTACCTCTCGTACACGCTCAAGCCCGCCGACCGACGAGAGGAAAGCGAAACAAGCTGTTCTCCGGACCTTCTCAACGTCTCGCCCAAGTCTCGCAAAGCCTTGATACATTCCTGCGGTATTAGCAAAGATATAGCTACTTCTCCTCGTCTGACACTGAGCGCGCACTCAGGGCTGCTTCCCTCTCTCCCGCAGACTCCGCAGGAGGCGCCGTCTCCGTTCCTCCCGCCACCGCTACACCCTCCCGTGCCCTCTTCCGCAGCGAGAGGACAACGCCGATCTTCAGGACCACAAGCCAAGCTGCAAGGATAGGGAGGTCGCGGTAGAGGCGGTTTACGGCGCCGTTTCCGAAGATGGTGATCATCGTTGACCAGGCTGCCGCCCGCGAAGAGGTCAGCCTGTGTGAGGAGAGAGAGAGACAGAGGGGGGGACGACGTACTGGCGTGGCTGGGGAAGGCATAGTGGATCCGGTAGAAGCGGTTCGCGAGCTCGATAGGCCAGATCACGGCGGACACGCTCATGACTGCACAGGGTTGGCTGTCAGCCCACTGCTCAATTGGGCGCGTGGTGCGACTCACTGATGACGTTGATGGTGATGTAGGCGAGAAAAGCAGGTGGGATCCAGGTCGAAAGGATGTCGAACGTATCGAACGTGATTGTCGAGAAGACCCTGCTCGACCAAAGGTCAGCGCTTGCCCACCCTGACGCAAACGGTGGACGCAACGCACCACAAGACAGCCCACAGAGCAAAGAAGTTCTTCGCCTTCATATCGTACGACTCGTCAAACATGACTGCCCAACTCGCGACGCAGAGCGAAGTTGCGAGGGTCCATGGGATAGAGATGCAGAGGCGGAGAGTGAGGTGGCGTGCGAGCGAGAGGTTGCGATATGCGCCCGTTGCGGTGAAGATGCCGTTGAGCGCGAGAAGGAAGAAGAATTGGAACTGCGGAGCGAACAGGGTCAGCCTGGCCTCGAACGGGTGGAAGCGTAGACAAGAAAGCCGTGCGCACGAGGAATGGATAGACAAAGCCAATAGTGTTCAGGACGATTCGCGAACCGAACGAGAAGGGCGTCAGGTTGATGTAAGTCGAGCCGAGCGGGTTGACGGCTACTTGAGCCGCAGAAGGCGAGAGGGCGGTACTGGAGGCGAGGAGAGGCGCGACAGTCTGTGCGTTGAAGATGTGTGCGTTCGTCTGCAGGACGCGATTGAGGGCGGAAAGGACGACGGCGGACCAAGCCTGCGGAATGAAGCGGTCAGACGCGAGTCTTTGCAAGTCGAGCGAAATGTGGAACGCACTGTAGGATATCGAACCTCGAGTCCGCTGTACTCGAACGCCTGCGAGGCGTTGTAGCCCGCCGCTGCACCTCCGCCCGCCAAAGCCGCCTCGAACCGACTCGTCGCGCCTGCCGTCGCGAACACCGCTCCCCAGTACTCTCCATCAAAGACCCTATGTAACGCTTCGTCGCGAGTGATGGAGCTCGCGTTGGCGACGACGAATGTCGGAAGCGTCTTCTGGCCGTTGACGGACCGAACGGCGGCGAGAAGTGCGGCGCCCACTGATCCGCCGTCAAAGTCGACCACGAGGACGCTGAGGTTGTGAGCGTGTTCTGCGGTGTGGTAGAGTGCGCCATACATCCACAGCGCGGTGATGAAGAAGACGGGGAGGAAGAGGACGCCGGCCGGGATGAGCTTCCTCAGGGCGAGGCGGACTGCGCGAGTCAGTCAGTGTCGGGCCGTGTGATGCTACACAGGAAATTACACGAAGCAAAGAGCTCAGGAGAAGAAATCGAGACGCACCTGGATCGGGTCGTTGCGAAAGCCCTCGTCCCGCTCCTCCAGCAACGGAAGCACCAGCCGGGCCTGTGTGTGCCATCGCAGCATCGTTCCTGCCCGTTGACATCACTGTGAAAGCTCCGAAAGCCGTAGCGAAGCGAGTTGACGGCGACGAAAGGTCGTCGGCTGATCAAGTTTGATCGGGGAGAACGAGGCGGCGTGAGGGTTCTGCGGGCGGCTCAGGCGACGCAGACAGCACTGTGAGGGAACAAAGTGAATAGCAAGAGTCAAAGAGCGAAGTGTGAGCGGCGACAGAAGTTGACAAACATGTTCCGCGACCTCCGCCGCTCGCTCCGGAGGGTCCGCCGGGCTCGGGAACATGCTTGACATCCGCCGCCAACAACGGTGACGCCATCTCTCGAGCTCGCCACTCCCGCAGTAGCCCTCGCGGACAGTCCGCATCGTTGCAGCGAAGCAGGAGAGTAAGGCGAAGTCTACCGCCGCTTCTTGCCCGACTTGGCGTTCCGCTGCGAAGAGGGCGCAACGAAAGTCAGTTGCGTGCCTTCGAGAACGTGAGAGACGGGTAGAGCGACGCACCCTGCACTCGTCGCAGAACCAGCGGCCGTCCGGGATACTCTTGAGGCCGACGCAGGGGAGGTGGAACTGCGCGCGAGACCCTCGGGTCAGCAGGAGTGTCCATCGCCAGTCGCGCGGGCGGGGACACAAGGAGACACTGCGAACGCACCCACTCGTGCTCGCAGTCGGGCGCATCGCAAGCAATCATCTCTCCGAAACTGACGCGCTGGCAGAAACAGTACAGCGTCTTGTCGCCGTCGTCCTCGGCTTCCGCGAGCGCCGCTTCGTACTCGTCTTCCATCGGCACGACGTGCACGGGCGAGAGGGGCTCGTCGAGGCGGGTCGAGCCTTGGCGACGGGGAACGCGGGAGGCGGCGGCGACGTTGCCGGCGAGGGTGCGAGCTGCCGGGTCGGGCGAGTTGTCGATGCTGCGTGTCGAAGATCATCAGTAAAAAGCGGGAAAAGCGAGAGCAGACGCCCGAACGCACCCCTTCTTCCGCCGCTTGCTCGCGCCCGCGACATCCTCAACTTTGCGCTTGGCCGGCGCACGCTGCGGCACCCCGTACGCAAGCATATGATAATCCGTCTCTCCCTGCACGCCCTGGTACGCCATCGCATTCCCCTGCACGCCACTGACGACGCTCCCCGCTCGACTGCCGTTCCCGCTCGTCGACATAGCCGGCGCGACAGGGTCTGCGCCGCGGCGTTTCTCCTTGACTGCCTCAACGGCAGTCATACCGAGTGGGTGAGAGGGAATGGACGAGTACAGTCCTGCGGCGGCGTTGGTCGTCGCAGCCGAGACGGCGCCTCCGTATCCTCCTCCGACCGCCTGTGCGCCCCCAGGTCCTCCACCGGCATACCCCTGCATCCGCTTCTTCGTGTACTGATTCGGATGCCTCAGCGCCGGATCCCTCTCCTTGTCCTTCCGTCCCAGACTCGACGAACCGACCGCAGGATAGTCGTCTCCATAAATACTGTAATCGATCGGCGCAGCACGCTTCTTCCCTGCCGCGGCCGCACCTCCCGCTCCGTACCCCCTCCCAGCGCCGCGAGTCATGTCGTAGTGCTCGCGGACCATGTTGAGCGCGCCGGAGAGTCGAGAGGTGCTGCCTTGGCCCGGATGGCGCGCGGGAGGGTAGTCGAAGAGCTGACGACGGGCGATGGCGGACGCGGGGGTGTTCGAGGATGGGTAGCCGTGTGGTGCGGAGGGGGCGGGCAGGTGTGGGAGGAGGTGGGTCGGAAGGAAGCTGAGTAGCAAGGTCGAGAGGGTCGCGAGGTGCGAGGTGTGCGTCGCGATCTGCGGGCGGTGCGCTCGTCAGCTACCCGTCTCTCACGACTCTCGAAGGTCACGCACCGTCTCGCAAGTGTTTGTCGCAACCCGAATCTTGTCCTCTCCACCGAGCCGGAACAACCTCGCGTCCTCCGCAACCTCGCGCAGGAGCTTCAAGCGGTCAAGCGGGGTGTACTTGGGCGGTTCAGCGGTCTCTTTCGAGCCTGGTTCGGGCGTGTGCATCATCTCGTTCAGGAGGCGGAGCTTGTCGCCGATGCCTGAGAGGGAGCCTGCATGCGCGTGTGGACTAAGGGTCAGCGAGCGGTCTGGGAAGCGGCGGAAGCTTCTCTGACAGTGCAAGGATGATTGAACGCACCACTGAGGACGGCATCGAGCTCCTTGAGGTCGCTGAGGCTCCTCGTCAAAGCGGGCGGGAGCGACTCGAGTGCGTCGACGTAGGTTGTCGTGAGGTGGATGATCTCGCTCGACGGCGTGGGTGTCTGTGCAGCCATCGTTGCGCACGCTCAGCAGAGTCACAGCAGAGCCTTGAGCGTTGGGTGAGCGGGTGAGGGTGTCAAGCGGTGAACGAAGAGGCGAGCGAGCGGGGGTTGGACAGCTCGACCTCGAGGCGGGCTTTGGAGGGTCACTAGCCTCGTTAAAGCTCTTCCACAACCCTCCACTGGGTCCAGCAAGGCTTCCCAGGCCATGTAGCGTGAGGAAGCGAATAAACAGCTCGACAGGGGTGCTCTCTCCTCCTCCTCCTGGCTCTGTTCGGCGGAGGTAGTTTGCAGAGTGCCAGAGACGACGTGCATGACGCTCTACCGGCCAAGACTGCTTTCGCAAGCGGGCGAAGTTGTGGTCGTCGCCTCGCCTTCCCCCTCTTCCCTCGCTTCTCCTCCTCTCTCTCGCCGCCAGCTCCGCCAGGCGCTGAGGAGCCGCCGCAACGCGCCCGTCCAGTCCGCCTCCTCGCACCCGGCCGACTCGCCGCAACCAAGTCGTCCGCTCTGCCCGCTCTCCGACCCGGTACCGAGCGATCTCGCGCTTCGCGATAAAGGCAGACGACCGAAGCGAATCTCCGGGCGAGCTTGCACCAGCGTCGTCCGCACGAGGCAGGCGCGAGCTACGTTAGCTCTCCCTCGCGCTGCCGGCGGAGCAGAGGCGATTTCAAGCAAATGCGACCAGGGGCGGCAGGGTTGCGAGGCGGGTCGCAGGGGGGTCGTCTGCTGCTCTGCGCTGCTGCTGGTTGGCAGGCTCGCAGTGCGACTGATGTACAAGGTTCGCGCGGTCGGCGGCCAGGCTGAAACCTTCACTCCACCCTTGGGAACGAGCGAGGAGGTGATGGTCTCCTCCCACTTTGTGGATCAGCTCTGATGGTGTCCGATGCTGCTTCGTTCCTTTGTGCTGCTTTACTCTCACCGAACGAACAACGGAGCAGGAGGAGGAAGAGGAAAAGGGCGGGCGGGGCGAGACTGAGCGGTGTCCGAGTCGATTGGCTTTGGCGAATTAGCTTCACGCTTGGCCCTGACCGGCCAGCGTCGAACCCTCGCCGCCTCCTTCGACGTGTGGCTCCTCGCTCGCCCGTCGGGGCTCGCTGCCGACCTTGCTGTCCTCGGTGCTCGCTGTTCAAGTCTGCCTCCTCCTCCTCTGCAACCCTGCACCGCCCACCGACTCCTCAGTTCGCGGCGCCAACCCGACGAGCGAACTCCGCATACCCGCCTTAGCGTTAGTTAGCGCCGCCTCCTGCAACTCTTCTCGCCGCCCGGTCGCCTTGTCCTTGTCCTCGAACCACTCACGCCGTCGACCTGCACCCTCCTTCGCCAGCGCTGCACCACCGGCACGAGCAGTTGACATAGGCGCAGCGGATCTCGGACTTTGACAAGTGGTGCGTCGAGACCGCCCCTCGCCGTCTCGCCTGCTGTAACGACGCTAACTGACTCTCGAGCCTCCTGCGCGCCGTTCGTGCGTCGATCGTCCCATGCAGCAACCTCCTTTCCGGCACCAGGACACGTACTTCCGCCTTGCAACACCTCGTCTGCCGGCGTCTTCCTCCTCGCCTTGTCCTCGCCCCTTCACCGCCTCCTTCCGTCTTCTTCCGCCAATTATATAATGTCACGCTGCTGATACGACGCCTAGACGACGCACCTTAACGACCCACGACCCGTCTCTCCCCCTCTCCCTCCATCCGCCATGCTCATCCTCTCGATCCTCCCTCTCTCAGGAAACGGGAACAACTGGTTCCCGTTCTCCGGCACGCTCGGCCTGACAGACATCATCGTCAAAGGCAAGGTCGTCGCGAGCTACGACGAGCGAGCATCGGGAAAACCGCCCGACGTCTCGTCTGTCGTCGTTCGCCTCGTTCGCGTCGAGACGTGCGCGGGCAAGACGGCGAGGCAGGTCGTCACTGAGGGAACGGTGTGGGAGGCACGGAAGGGCGTCGAGGCGGAGCAGTTGCCGCTCGAGGACCACAGATTCTGCCTCACGATGCCGAAGGAGACGCCGGGGCTGTCGATGATGAAGATTGCGCGAGGGCCGACGGTCGCTTGGCATGTCGAGGCTCGTGAGTAGCTTTTTTCCACGTATAAGAAGCCCGCTGACGAGCACGCGCTCGCAGGCGCCTTCCTTCCCGCCGGCAAAACCGTCTCCGCCAAGTCTCGCGAAATGCTCCTCCTGCGACACTCGACCGTCTCTCTCGACCCCTCCTCTACGAATTCGCTCCACTGGAGTTCCTCAACCGACTTTGACCATGTCCCTCCCTTTGACTACTCGATTCGGGTCTTGAACCAACCACTCGGCGGGAAGAGCCCTCTCGTTGCTGAACTCGAGCTGAAACCACCTCGAGATGGGGCAGTACAGCTCAAGCATGTCGAGTTGCGGTTACAGCGCAGGGTGACAGCGGTAGGGACGGGAAAGGTGTTGATTACGGACGACGTCGACTTCCAGGAGACGGACGACTCGATAGCTGTCAGTCGAGCCGTGCCGCGCAAGGCGAGCTCCACCCGCTCGTCTTCCGTCCCTCGACAACCCCTCATCCAGTCTCCGCCATCGACAACCAGCCTCGACACCTTCTACCACCACCGTCTTCACCGGACACCTTCCCCTCCGACCGACCTTCCCCGCCTCACAAAAGCCAACTTTCCGCTCCTCCTCTCGTCTGCATCGACGATGGCGCAGAGGGGCACGCTCGAGTGGCGGATACCGCATCGCGGACCGTATGGCTGGGCGGTAGGCGAGAGTGGGGCGTCTGCGCTCTTCAAGATTGACTTTGCGCTCACCGGCAAGGTCCGCTGGCTTCCTCTGACACCGCCGATGCTTGTCGCTCATATCATTACTGCGCAGATCACGTACAAGTCTGGCCGCATCGGCGAGAAGACGATCCAGCTCCGCCCTTACCCCGTCCACGTCTGCTGCCAGACTCCCGCTCCGCCCTTCTTCTCCCCCTTACCCTCTCACCTCTCGCCATCCCGCACCGCGACGACTCTCGGCGGCCGTCGCAGCTCCGACTTTGCCCTCAGCCTCTCGTTCGACCGATCCATTCCCAGCGGTCCTGCGAAACCTCCCCTTCCTTCGCCTTCAGCCACGACCGAGCGACGCCTTTCCGCCGCCCACCTCCCTCTCCTTGCTCAGACCGTCTCCCTACCCCCTCCACCTCGCCCCTCCTCCGGCCGCCGCATGTCAGAACAGTCGGAAGCGCTCGATGCGCCCGCGCGAACACGGCTACGGCGAGAAGCTCCCGCCCCTCTGCCCATACGAAATGCGACGATCCCCTCGCCCTTGTCTGGGTCGAGCACGTCGCGCGTCTCGCGGTCGAGTACGATCGATTCGCTCGGACCCGAGACGCCAACGACCGCCGAGTTCCTCGCCTCCGCTACTGCGCCAACACACCTCTCACCCAAACTACCCTCCGCCTCGCACTCGACACACGTCGTTCGTCATGTCGGACGATCACCGCGGTCGTCCCTGCGCAATCGACCTCGCAGCTCCGGCTCGCAGCGATCGTCCATCAACGACGGCGCTCGAAGCACGTCGAACTTGTCGATCTCGTCGCTGGCGTCCGTGGCAAGCTTCCAGAGTGACCAGCGGAGTCTGACGGAATATGGCGGGTCCGCCACCGCTGGCGCCAGTCCGCTGCTCGCATCGGCAGATGGCATGCTCGGCTTGACGCTGGGCGAGGCGGCTGCAGAGCCGACGAGCTCTTCGTCGTTCGCTTTCTTCGACGGCGCGGCGCCGTCGAGCAGCCCTCACAGTCGGCCATTCCAGGGCGCACCGAGTCCACCGCCTTCCGAACCGCCCTCGCCTGTCCCGCACGTCGCCATCGCCGACCTCTCTGCCTTCCGCGACCCCTTTTCCGACTCGATCTACACAAAGCAGAGCAAGGGCGTGACCGAGTCCGCTGTCGACGCCGAGATGTACATCTCGCCTCGCTCCGGCAGCTCTCTCGACTCTACGTCCACTCGAAGAGCGTCCTTTAACGACGCAGCAGGTGCAGCCGCGTTCGTACCTGCTTCGCCACACTCGCTCAGCCCGCCTCCATCGCTTCAACCCCCGGATTCGCCTCGCTTGAAGCAACCGAATGTCATCCTCACCATCTCGACCGATTCGGGCGGCAGCTCGCGGCGGTCCAGCGTTCACGGCGGCATGAGCGCACCGACGTCGTCGTCTCGCAAAGGCAGCGTCGGGACTCTCTTGACGAATCTCTTCAGTCGGCGAGGCTCGAAGGCGCAGTGACTGCCTTCTCTTTTCCCTCCTCGCATCCTCCCTCATGTTCCCCTATTCCCGCATGGCTCTTGTTGCATCTTCTCCTCGCCATCCAGTCCTTGTTCCGTCATTCGCTGTCGTCTTACGTTGTCACCTTCATTCTTGCATCGCGCTCGTGTCTTCTCCTCCTGCGCTCCTTCGCCTTCTGCCTTCGTTGCTGTCTTGAATGACGACGCCGCTGTCCGAGGAAGCGTATGACAAGTTCGCTCATCCCGCCGCATCTCGCGCTTCTCTTGCGCTTCTCCTCACCTCCACGATCCTGCCGCATTCTCCCTCTCCTGCTCGCTACACGCGCTCGCGGGACAAGGCGGGCCGCTTATTCCGCTCTTTGAGCACCTCGCGCGGCATGCTCGTCTTCCACACACCCCTCTCGCTCCTTCACAATCCCCCACACGAGATCCTCTCCGGCTGCGTTCAACCCTACTTCGAGTCGCCTGAGCGCTACTTTCGCATCCTCACGACCTTGCTCAAATCTACCGCTTTCGAGGGGCGCACGCTGGAGTGGCCCGTCGAGGAGGTCGTGACGGAGGAAGTCCTCGAGGCGATTCGACCGGTCCATGACGAGCGGTATCTGGCTTTTCTGGCGGAGATCTATGACGAGTGGATCGCAGAGGGGGGTTCGAAGGATGCAGCGCTGCCGGAGACGTTCTTGCGGAGCGACCTTCTTCTCGAGGAGGGAGGCGTGGGAAGCCAAAAGGACGGCGCTGTCGCCCGCATAGGTCCGTCTGGCTGTCTTTCGAACGAGCAACGGGTACTGATGCTCTCGGGTACAGGCCGCCACTCCTTCGACTTGTCGGCGCCGGTCACTGCGAGTCCGTCCACTCCTCCGTCCCTGTGATTTCCCATTTGACGACGGTCGGGCGCAGACACATGGATCGCGGCTGTGGCTTCAACACGAGTGGCGCTCGAAGCGCTTGACACCTTGACAGCTGACGGGACTGCTCAAGCAACCTTCGCCCTCTGGCAAGTCCGGTTCTTCCCCTTCCAGCTTTCTCACGCTGACGGGCGCATCTACAGCCGCCCGCCAGGGCACCATGCAACAGACTCTCTCTGCGGCGGCTACTGCTATCTCAACTCAGCTGCGATCGCCGCACGACATTTCCAGCGGTCATCGAAGGGCGACAAACCTAGAGTTGCAATCCTCGACATAGACTACCACCATGGCAATGGTACGATGTTCCTACTCTTGAAGGTGGGTCTTATGCTGACAATGGTGGCGACAGGAACGAGCAAGATCTTCTACGACGACCCGACGGTCCTCTATGTCAGCCTGCACGGCTCGCCTGACTATCCTTGTGCGTCGCCGAAGGCTTCCACGAACCCACAGAACCTGACGCGTCCGCTTGGCAGACTACACCGGGTCAGAAGCAGAACGAGGAGGCCCGAAAGCGCGAGGGATGAACATCAACTATCCTCTTGCGCTCGGCACGAACGACGTGGACTATCTCACGGCACTAGAGAAGGCGACGGACGACGTCAGACGCTTCGAGCCGGACCTACTCGTCGTTTCGTGCGTTCTGCTTCACTGACCGTCTTGGTCCGGCTTCGCAAACCGACCACGATGGTCCCGCAGGCTCGGCGTAGACACCTACATCGACGATCCGCTCACCAACTTCAAGGTGACGCTTGCCGCATACCCGGAGATGGGCAAACTGATCGCGCGAGTCGGCGTCAAGACGCTTTTCGTTATGGAGGGTGAGCGGTTCGCCGTCTTTCTCCTAAACCTGACCGGCTGATGTCTTTCCGAGCAGGCGGGTACTACCTCGACGCGATCGGCTATTGCGTGCGAGGTGTGCTCGAAGGCTTCAGGGAGGAGGGCCGCAGGAGGCAGACTTGAGCAGGCTGTAACTCGCGAATTCTCAGCCGCGCCTCCTCGCACGAAAGCCACGAATAACCGTTGAAAGACTTCCGCAAGTCGAGCAAAGCTACGCAGACCCATCGCCACCCTCCCGCCTCTTCTGCTCATCCGCCTGCTTCTGCACCTCCTCCAAAAACTCCTCCGTTCCATTCGCAGCCCTCGTCTCAAGGCCCAGTCCATGCACGAGCGGTCCGGTCGCGCCAGTCCTGAGCGCGCGGTCCAGCGATGCGAGTGCCCGACGGAATTCGGGAGAGGAAACAGAGCGGAGGAGGGAGGAGCGGGTCTCGGCAGGTGTGGACGTTGGGAGGGAAGAGTGCGGAGGGAGGAAGGAGGCGAGGTGGGAGAGGGACGAGTCGGGGAGGGAGGCGATGAGAGATGAAGCGGCAGAGGGAGGCAGGACATCGGGCAGCGTGAACTCTGCGAGGAAGAGAACACCGTGAGGGAGACTTGTCAGCCAGTAAGTAGATCCTCGCTTTGACAGTCCACGATGGCGACGACTACTCACCGGGAATGCCGGCGCCGGCTCCCATCATCGCGCCTGTACCAGCTCCACCCAAACTCGCGAGGATATTCTGCAGCTGCGCCATTTGGTCCGCCGACTGCGCGCCTTTACGCGGAGCTCCTGGTGCATCTGCCGGAGGAGCTGAGCGGGCGGGAGCTGGCGTCTCGAAGGGAGCTGGCGCGGCAGTGGAAGAGGCTGCGGGTGCGTCGGACATGGCTGCGTCGCCGCCGGTCGTGTCGCTGCGTGTGCTGTGTATCTGTCAGCTGGAAGCTCAAACAGGCCGAAGGAAGCTGCAGGCCAGCCTCTCGTGCGAAGCGGGTCCTTCAGACCGACCGTGAGAGGGAAAGAAGGCGGTGAGATTACAACAACGGCGCATTCGCCTCAGAGGCGGCGCGGCACGAGCAACATCGACGTCGGGCAGGATGCGAGGAAAGGGGTACTCACGCCTCGACCTCCATCGCCGCTCCGCCCTCGACGTCTTCCGCCCCGATCAACTCGTTGACCATCCGTCCCCTTTGCTCGAACTCGTCCGTCGAGAGCTCGGCATCCTGGTGCCAGAAGAAGTGGCGGGCGGAGGAAGAACTGAACTTGAGGACGTGGACGCGGTCGGTCGCCTTGACAAAGGTTGCGTCGCCAGGGAAGATGATGAGGTCCTCGGCGACGGCGCTGGGGGCGATGACCGATTAGCTGGGCGCACACACAGCTGTATGAACTCGACGCACCCGGAAGTGAGGTCCTTGTAGTAGAAATGGAGCAGGCCGTCCTCGTTCTGGAGGTAGACCAGGCTGAGGTTGGCGATATCGCGGCGGCGGCGGAACGAGGGGACAGGGTGAGGAGGTAGGTGATGGAGTATAGAGTGTCGAGACAGATTGGGCGGGCACGACAGGCGCCAGATTCAACGGAAGCGAGGGGATGACGAGCTGCGGGTCAGCGACGAGGACGGAGCGAGCAAGGAGGAAGAAACGCACCCGCGGTCTGGCTGTGCGACGACCGTGTTCGTCTCGCCCTGCCTGAATGCCCTGCCGGCCTTGAACTGCAGCAGAGGAGCAGAAGACATCGTTTGGTGAACTGGCGGAAGGCGAACCCACTCTTCATCGCTCCACCTCACGTCCACCTCGCTTGACGGTTGCTAAACGAGTTCTGACAGCTTGTTGGAGCTTTCTTCAGTGCACCTGTCCCCCCAGAGCTCGTCCCGATCCGCCAGCGCCTCTCTGTCTTCCCATCCACTCGCTCCCCGCAACCCGCAACTTGCGGCCTCTCTCGTCTTGAGCGCGACTGCGAACTGTTGCAAGGGTGTGTCAGATTCATCCAGTTGATGGGCGGGTGCGCGCTGACTTCAAAGTGCGGTCTGCAGCCTTTGGACCTCACGCTTCCCTACCCTCGTTCCTCTGGACCTGCCGTTCTACGCCATGTCTGCCCCGCCGGCTCAGCCGAGGCCGATCAAGGTACGTTTGAGAGCGAGAAGCAGTACCGCACGCCGAACCTCGAGGAAAGGAACTGACTCTCCAGCGTCCTCGCGCAGCCTCCGAAACTCAAGCTGGACAAGAAGTACGGACCCCAGCCGAGCTTGGAGGGAAAGTACCGTACTTCCGTGCGTCGTTTCCAACGATTTCGTAAGTATGTGACGAAGCTGACACGCGAAGGTTTCATGCGCTCGCAGCAAGATTTCAAGCAGAGTGTGTTCGCCAAGTCCCCTCGAGACCGCCCTACTGGCTGACTTGACTTTGCCGCAGTGTACCGCGCGTACCAGTGGACCCAGGGTCACGACGCAATGGTCGCCATCGACACGCCGCAGCAATGCCGCTTGATCTGCAGCCACGGCGGGTGAGCAGGCTCTTCCCGCTGGGTGCAGACGCAGTCTACCGAGCCAAACTGACATTCATCACTCCTACGCGTTGCAGAGGCTGCCCCTTCAATGTCCTCGCCCAGTACACAACCTTCACCGAAGCGCCCTTGACCGGCCAGAGCGGCTTCTTCGTCTCGCCCACGGGCTTCCAACCGACCCACAACCACCCTGCGCCCTACATCCCAATGAACGTCGCCGCCGAGAACGAGCGCCGCAAGACGCTGATGCACGGCGATCCGTCGCTCGAGAACCCGCCCCTCCAGCGCGCCCTCGGCTTCAGCGGCAGCGTCACGTCGGCTGGAAGCACACACGATGCTGCTGCCGTTCAAGGTGGCTTTGCCGACGGAGCGTCCGTCGCTTCGACGCCCAGTGCCACGCCTCAGCAGCTCCCGTTCCGCCAGTCGCAACCGCCGCAGTCGCAGACTCAGGCGCAACCCATGCCCATCTCAAGCGCGGTCTTCCCTCAGCAGCAGCAAGGCGCAGGCCTCGTCAACGGCATGCATCACGGCTCGCCCGCTAGCGTCGGCCAGTACGGCTCGCCTGCCCCGCCATACCAGCAGCACTCGCAGCCGCCTCCAGCGAGCCAGATCTACGGCACGCCGCAGTCGCAGTATGTGTCCTTCAGCCAGACGCCGATGCCGTACGGCATGCAGCAGTCGCACGCGCCCGCCATGAACGGCTACTCTTCCGCCTCGCCCGCCCCGCCTTCTCATGCCTTCACCGGCCACCCGAGCGTCGGACGCAAGCCTCTCGAGGCGTTCCTCCTCTCGATTTCGCCGCAATTCGAGCCGTATCTGAGCTTGTTCGAGAAGAACAACATCCCGCTCGACACGAACCCGCAGGACTTGCTCGACCTCGATTCAGGCCGGGACGACGACCGCACGCTGTTCGACGTCTTCAAAGACGTCAAGCAGATGCCGCTCTTCTACGTCGCTCTTGCTGCGGATGGTGTGAGGAAGGCCAAGAAGAGGCAGCTCATGTCGGGTTCGCGGGAGCTTGACCCTCGCATCGCAGTCGGGCTCGAGAAGGCCAATGCGGAGCGCTGGGTCAGGGCCAAGATCGAGGAGGGCCACCGCAGGCTGCAGGAGGAGCAGCAGATGCAGCAGGTCGCTCGCCTCTGAACGGAGGACGATGAGGAGGATTCGCTTGTCGCTTTGGGTTCTCTCGGGTCACTCTCTTTGGTACCACTCTCGTACATATACCC
Source organism: Rhodotorula toruloides NP11 (assembly GCF_000320785.1). Lineage (NCBI taxonomy): Eukaryota > Fungi > Basidiomycota > Microbotryomycetes > Sporidiobolales > Sporidiobolaceae > Rhodotorula > Rhodotorula toruloides. The sequence continues at coordinate 165,367 of NW_015622967.1, forward strand.
TTCTGTCGTCGATACCACTCGCTTGCAACGCTTGTCCATGGCCACCGTCGCTGTATGCACAGAACGCGTCGCCCTCGCGTGCGCCTCTCCTCCTCGTTCCTCATCGCTCACAGCTGCGCACACGTAGCAGGAGACGCTTAGTCGGCTTAGGGACACTCGCTCAGCAACATGGCACCCGCGCCGCAAACCGTCCTCGCGCTTTCGTCGTCCCCGCTCCCCTCTCTCCCGTCCATCTCGCTTCTCCCCTTCTCGCTCGCACACGACGGCCCAGCGCCCATCTCGACCTACTTCCGACCTCGTCCGTACCCATCCACATCTGAAGCTGAACCAGCGCACCGGCAGGCGAGTTTCAGGGGAAGGAGGGTCGTCTCGACTGTCCTCTCCCTCCCCGAAGGCTACCAGGGACTCGTCTTTTCGACTTCGGCGCCTCTCCCGCCGACTGCCGCTCAAGACGAGGTCGACGAGGCTTCGCAGGAACGAGAGGAGCGGGCGGCGAAGAGGGCGAAGAGGGCGGCCGCTTCTGCCGCTGCGCTCGCGACGAGTGCGCTCGAGGAGGACGAGGGCGACAGCGCAGCCGCAGACGGACTCAGGAGGTCCCCGAGGAAGGGAACGGCGGTGAGCACGGCTGCAGCCAGGGCGAGGGAAAGGGCTGTACGCGCCGCGAAGGAAAAGGCGAAGCAGGCGGCGGCAGCAAAGGGCAAGAACAAGGGAGGATTCTCGCTTGACAGCGACGAGGAGGAACAGGCTACCGAGCAGCAGGAGGAGCAGGAGATGGCGGCCGTCGAAGTGCAGGAGACGCAGGTCGTCGAGATCAGCGAGACGGAGGTCAAGACGGACGCCGGCACTCTGGAGGTCACAAGCGCCGAGGAGACGACGACAATTGAAGTCGTCGCCGCACCACCGCCCGCCCCCTTACGCACCACTTCCGCCCTTTCAACCGCTTCCGCCTCGCAAATCCCCTCAACCCCTCTCTCGACAACCGCCTCCTTCTCCTCCCTCAACCCCTTCGACGCGCCCGTCGCTCTCGCACGAGACGAGAAGCACCTCCGCCCGTGCGCGACGTTCGACACCATCGAGGTTTGGAACCCTGATTGGCCTGTTGCTGGCGGACGCGTTGCGGAGGAGGACGCGGTCGGCAAGACGGTGAGCGAGTGGATGAGGCTCGCGAGCAAGGTGAGTATCTGGAACTGATTCGTGCAGACATAGGCTGACCAGCGAGCTCCCGCAGATCCACTCTTACTGAACAGATCCTGGACTCGCGGGACGAGTTCTTGCGCGCTTATTCTGGTATTTAGCTTGTGAGTCTTCCCTTTCCCTGACTATAAGCTCGCGCTGACGGTGCGTGCGAATCACAGATCGTGCCGCATCGTAACCAGCTTCAACAACTCGCATCTTTCGCCATCCCTAGCGCTTGCCTTCACTTCCTGAGAGCGCCGTCCAGCGCCTCTCCCTCCTCAGTGTCTTGTGATGCTGCCAGGCGAGCCCTCTAGAGTAGTGAGCGAACGCCGCGGCCTACTGAGACTGAGCCTCTTCTTCACCTCGCACGGCTATGCGCCCAACATAATCCCAATCGTTGCTCGTCTCTTTCCAGTCCTGGCCTCATCGGGCTTGCAAACGATACATTGCTTCCAGAGCGACGTCTGGAGGCGGAAGGGTATACGCAGGATACACAAGGTGGAAACTCTAGCGAAGTACGAAGGAAAGGTGCGAAGGTCGAGCGCTGGTTCAAGGCGTGCAGATGGGACATTGTCCGCCCTCGCCGAAGTGCTGGTTGTAGTTGTCGAGCTGAACCCAGACCTGCGAAGCGAGAGGCGTCAGTCGAAGGGAAACGAGGGAAGGCGCGAGGCGAGACTCACGACGCAATATCCGCTCGGAAACGCAGCAGCAGCCGCACCAAAGTCCATGAAGTTGCGACCGATGTAGACGCCCGATGGCTGATTGTTGAGCGACTCGAAGTGGACGCCGAAAGACTGGGGAGTCCAGGACGCAGGGCGGTTCTTGTAGGTCTGGCCGGGGAGGTACTGCGACTTCGGGATCGCCTGGTAGTTGACGTGGCCGTTGTCTTGGAAGGTAGAGCCGGCGGGAAGGGTGACGCCGGAGTAGGAGACGGTGTACGGCGTGCAGCCATCGCTGCCGGTCTGCGAGGTAAAGGCGGCGAAGTCAGTTTCGCAGCGTTAGACAGCTGAGGAAGCGCGAGCAACTTACCGATGCAGCGTTGCAGAGGTTGTTGCAGGCGCTGGGCGAGGCGGACGGGAGCGCTGCGGACGAAGAGGAAGTCGAGCTGGCCTTGGACGTGCTGCTTGGAGACGAGCTGGTCGAAGCGCTCGTGGTGGACGAAGATGGGAGACATTGCTGCACAGAGGGTTGTCAGGTAGATGCTCGCGAGGAGAGGAAGGGCTGTGAACGCACCGAGTAGAAGATGGACGAGTAAACGCATTCGTAACCGCTCGGGCAGCAAGAGTAGTTCAACCACAGGAAGCCCGAGCACTGGCCGTACGCGCCGGCGTTGCCCGTGCATGAGCTCGAGGACGGCGTCGCGGACGAAGATGTTGAAGTTGCGGACGTCGAGGAAGGAGCGGAGGACGACGAGGCGGAACGAGTTATTGTGGTGAAAGAGGCCGTCGTGACCGTCGTGTAGGTCGCGGTCGAGGCCATCGGGAGGCACTGATAGTAATACGAGTTGACGAAGGCGCAGGTGAAGCCGGACGGGCAGAGCGAGACTGAGCTGCCGGTTCCGCCGCACTGTCCGTACGGGCCGGCCGTAGGAATGGGGGCGATGGAAGAGGTAGAAGACGACGAGAGAGCAGAGGGACTCGAGACTTTGGTCGAGGACGGGGTCGAAGACGGGGCCGAAATCGGGTTCGAGGAGGAGCTGGTTGACGGTCCGGGCAGACATTGCGAGTCTGAACAGGGGAGTGTCAGCGGCGAACAGCGATTGGAACAAACGTTCGTGTACGCACAGTAGTCGTTCGAGTACTGGCATGTCCAGCCACCCGGGCAGCAGGTCGCGCCAACGTAGTTGATTCCGCCGCATTGACCGTAGGCAACCGACATTCCGACGCAAGCAGTCGATGACGGCGTCGGCGACGCAGCGAGTATGGACGATGTCGAAGGCGGGACAAAGACCGATGAACTCGAAGTCGATGCGGTTGATGAGGACGAGGAGGAAGCCGTGCCAGGCTGACATTGCGAGTCTGCGAATGCGAGGTCAGCTGCCGTCGAGTTCGCGAAGACGGGCGAAGCGCCGCACAGTACGGGTTCGAGTAGACGCAGATGTAGCCGGCAACGCAGCAAGTATCCGTCGTCCACGACATCCCGCCGCACTGTCCCCAAGCCGGCACCGAGTTCTGGCAAACCACCGGCGTCGCGGACGGTGCTGCCCTCCGCGCAATCGCTACCTCATCCCTGTTCTCCCAGCGCTTGGCCGCCTCCTGCGGGTTGCGGACCTGCCGCTTGGAGATGGCATGCGAGTCGTGCGAGAGCTGGTGGTGCCGGCGGCGGTTGAGGTGCACTCGAGGAAGCGAGGCGCTCTTGGTAATGGGTGTCGGTCGCGAAGCGTTGGCGATGGACTGCGACGGAGGGAGATCGGCTTCGAGGGCGGAAGCGAGGGCCTGGGCGGCGATGGAAAGGACGAGGAGGAGGCGAGCAGTCATGGCTCGTCCTGGCGGATCGAAAGGAGCGTCTAGGGGTCAGGCAGCGAAACAAGCACAGATACAGTGAAGCGTAGGAGCGCAAGGAGCGCGGGCGGGACAAGGGCAGGCAGGCGCCCATGAACTGATCTTCGCAGGCGCCGAAGCCGCTCTGCCAAGATCCGCGCTTCGAGAGCTGTTCGTGGAAGGTGGCAGATGTCGATCCGTCTCAGCGCAGCTGGTTCGATCCGCTCAGGCAAGCGAGCGGGGCGAGACAAGCTGTCGACCAGCCTCCTCGCCTGCCAGATGCGTCGCCCTCTGCAACGATGTCAGCGGGCCCCGGCTGCATTGTCGGCGCGCTGCATGGGCTCAGCCAAGCGTGTGCGGGGGCGGCCAGGTCGCCGCGCTGCCTGTAACGAGCTGCATATCGCGAGGGAGATGAAGTCGCGAGCGAGGAGATGAGGGAGACGAGGGCGCTTGGCGAGCGCAGTGTGGCACGAGGCGTCGTATCTATCGGAAGCTCTGAAGAGCAAGAAGCAAACAAGCGGCGCCTCTGAGGTGAGGCGAGAAGGTCGAGGAGAAGTTGCGGACGAGAAGGAGAACGAGGCTCGACATCCACGAGCCAGCTGCTACTGAGGCTCAAGACGCTCGACGGCGTCGAGAAGACGCTGCCCAGGACTCCACGAAGCGAACGAAGCGCGAGCGAAGGCCGGAAAGCGGAATCTCTTCCTCCTCCTCGAGCTACCACGATGAGGATGTGCAAAGCGCATGTCTAGTATTGCCACAATCTGGACAACGGGGGAGGGATATATCGCGCAGTTGGAGAGAGAAAGAGAGAGAGAGAGAACCGAACAACAAGCGACACCTTCGACCAACAAGCGAGCGAGCGAGCGAGACGCGAGGCTGGGGTTTTTACCAGCGTCCTCCGCCGCCGCCGTAGCCTCCTCCACCGCCGTAGCCTCCTCCACCTCCACCTAGGCGCGCGGGAAACAGAAGGAGAGTCAGCTCGAGTGCCCGAGTCGGAGCGAGAGCGGGAAAAGCGCCGACGCACCGTATCCGCCTCCTCCACCGCCGTATCCACGTCCTCCTCCGCGTCCTCCTCCGCCCCTCCCACGTCCTCCTCCGCCGCCGCTAGAGAACATCGCAATCTCCTGCAACTGAGGCGGGACGACCTGCTTGGCGTCCTGGAGGATCTTGACGAGGTCCTTGGCGATACGGCCCTGGTCCGGAGTCACGTACGAGTAGGCGGTACCCTTGGCGCCGGCACGACCGGTGCGTCCGATGCGGTGGATGTAGTCTTCGATACCGTTAGGCATGTCGTAGTTGATCTGTGGGTGCGCGGATGAGGGGTCAGCCAACCACGTCGAGGGTCGCGTGAAGGGGCGAGAGAGGAACGTACGACGTAGCCAATGTCCTTGACGTCTGCGAGTATCGAAAGGAACGAGGGAAAAGGAGAATGTCAGTCATCGCGCGAGGAGAACGAGAGACCGCTGCTTTCGAAGACGCGCAAGCCGAGCGAGCTGGGCTTTCGACGCTGCGAGACGGACGGTGTGCGCGTATGCCATAAGGTGCTCGGGGAGGGAAGAGAGGGGTCGAGGCGGGAGGAGGCGAGGCGAGGCGAGGCGAGGTCGGAAGGCGACAGGCGAGAGCGACGACGGCTGCACGCACGAGCGAGGCGAGGCGGAAACGAAGGAAGGAACTGGAGCGAGGGAGAGACCGGTATCTCTCCTTCGCGCCCACGAACCCTTCTCTCCCATCGCGACCGCGACCGCCCGATCGAGGTGTGTAGGCTCGTAGCTCTTGTGCATTGCCGAAAGGTCGCGTCGGGTCGCAAGCCGGGAAACGATGCGAGGGGAGGGGGGAGAGGGGAGGAGGGAGAGCGAAAGAGAGCACTACTACACACGGCGACCACGCCCAACAAAGAAACCCAACTAGACCGACAATGCGCATAGAACCCCCATCTTCTTCTAAGGTGCCAAACGAAAACACAAACAAACGAAAGAATCATCGAATTCCCGCTCGACTCGCGCATAGGCGTGAGAGAGGAAGACTAGAGACTCGGGATTTGTTTTTTCGTTTCGTAGGGCACCGCAGACGTTCCCCCCGAGGGAGAGAACGCCCCGAAGAGGAGGACGCAGAATCGGTCAGTAGTCTCTTTTTTTTTTTTGGCAGCGTGTGCTCGTGCGGATCGTGCAGCTCTTCGCGGCGAGGCGAGGCGAGGCGAGGCGTATCGGTGGGCAGGAGGCGGAGAGGCGAGGAGCGAGCACAGCACAGCACAGCACAGCGTCACGTCACGAACCCTCGAGCGACGAGGAGTCGTCGTCGTCGAAAAGCAGAGAGAGAAAAGGAAAACGAGACTGGTACGCACCGAGACCGCGGGACGCAACGTCGGTAGCAATCATGATGGGCGATCGCCCGCTCTTGAACTCTCCAAGGACCCAGTCACGCTCCTGCTGGGCCTTGTCGCCGTGAATCGCGAGCGCCGGCCAGCCATCTTGACGGAGGTACTTGGTGAGGTCGTCGGCGACACGCTTGGTCGCGATAAAGATGAGGACCTTTGCGTTCTCGGACGAGATCTTCTCGAGGTGCTTGACGAGTTTGCCGCGCTTCTCAAAGTCGGAGCAGACCTCGACGATCTGGGTAATGTTGAGGTTGGCCGAGAGTTCGAGCGAACCGATCGTGACCTGGATAAAGTCCTTGAGGTACGTGTGGGCGAGTTTCTGGACCTCCTTGGGCCAGGTCGCCGAAAACATGAGGGTCTGGCGGTCGGGACGGATCTGGTCGAGGATCTTGCGGATTTGGGGCTCGAAACCCATGTCGAGCATGCGGTCTGCCTCGTCGAGGACGAGGTACGTCACGCGACGGAGGTTGGTCTTGCCCGCCTCGAGCATGTCGATCAAGCGACCGGGGGTGGCGATGACGATCTCGCTTCCGCGCTGGAGGTCGCGGATCTGTCCGCCCTTGGGGACGCCGCCGTAGACGCACGTGTTGCGGATGCGCGACGACGAGCCGAACTTGGTGCACTCTTCTTGGATCTGGACGGCGAGTTCGCGGGTCGGAGCGAGGATGAGGACGATGGGGCCGTCGCCGGGCGAGAGGAGGGGCTGGGCGTTGATGTGGATCATGGCGGGGAGGGCGAACGAAATCGTCTTGCCGGAACCGGTGGCCGAGACGGCGACGAGGTCGCGTCCCGAGAGGGCCATCGGCCACGCCTGGCACTGGATGGGCGAAGGGGCAGTGAAGCCGGCGCGCTTGATCTCGGCCATGATGTACGAGGGAAAGTTCATCTCGTCAAAGTTGGTGACGGGCTTGGGGATGTTCTGCCCAAAGATCTGGATCTCCTTCTCGCGGCGGAACTCGGCCACCTCGCGGTCGGAGCGAGCCGTCACGCGCGGGTCCTCCCTGCGAGGAGAGTGTGAGCGTTAGCGGTGCACGTAGGTGGGTATTGGAAGCTGAGCGCACTCGTAGAAGTTCTTCTCGAACTTGGAGAGGGTCGCCGCGTCCCAGTTCTGCGCGCGGAGGCCGCTGCCGAGGCCGCTCACTGCGCACGTTTCGAACGACTCGGTCAGCTCGTGTGCGATCTCGAGCGTGGTCAGAGTGGAGACTCACTGCGGTCGCCGCCTCCGCCGTATCCTCCTCCGCCGCCGTAGCCACCTCCGCCACCTGCGTCAAACAAAGCGATGAGCTCGGGGGTTGTTTCGCCACACGTCTCAAAAGCGAAAGGAGAGCGCACCGTATCCGCCACCACCGCCGTAGCCACCGCCACCACCACCGTAGCCACCCCCGCCGCCGCCGTATCCGCCGCCTCCGCCGCCGTAGGATGAGCCACCTGTGGGAGCGAGGGTGTGAGTTCGAATCGCGCGGGAGAGAGTGGGAGGGTGAGTGTACCGTATCCGCCGTAGGACATGTTGTTTAGAGAGTGTAAGGTGAGGTGGGTGAGTTGTAGAGAGAGTGAGAGAGAGCGAGAGAGTGAGAGAGGGAGAGGGAGGCGGCGACGAGGGCAAGCTTGGACCGGTGCGACGGGATGGTGCACCCGCGCAGGACACCGTGGAGCACACTGAGCGAGTTCACACACGTGCACGACCTCGTATTCGCACACTCGGCCACACCCACCTCGCAACTCGACGCCCTCGAGACGGTGCGCTCACTCCCCCTCCTCATCATCCAACCCACCCACTCTCGCTCACCCGTCGCATCGTAAGGGCAGATCAACGTCTGGCTGGCACGAGGAAACTGCCCTCACGCCGTAGAATCAACAGCAGCGCTCCTCACCCTCGTCCTCCGCGACTCCAACTCCCCTCACCATGCCCCTCACTCAACCCACGACCTCCGTCTCGCCTACGCAATGGCCATCGTCCGGTGCGCGCACCTCACCTTCCTCTCCCATCTTCCACGCTGACTCGCCCGCACGCAGATTCGTCAACTCCCTCGTCGACCCACTCCAGACAACCTACTTCGCTCGCTCGATCGCCTCCCTCGCGCAGCAGATCCAGCTCCCGCTGTGGTTCGTCGAGCTGAGGCACCAGGCGACCCACGAGAACTTGCCCAGCTTGGGTGTGTTGAGGGACGCCGCGAGGCAGGTCAGTCTGCGCGCGCTTCTTCGTCGCTTTCTGTCTCGAGGGCTCGTTCCTGCGACGAGAGCTGGCTCGAGTGGATCGAAGCTGACACGTTCGATGTCTCGCAGGCGCTGGACTGGCTCTACACGCACTACTGGTCTGCCGCGCTCTCCTCCTCCTCCACTACATCCACAACCCCCGTCCTCCCACCCCTCGACCTCTCCCCACTCCGCACCCTCCTCCTAACAACCTACAAATCCCTCTCCAAGTCCACCCTGCGAGATGCGTCACTCGTAGGCCGAACGAGGGGGGAGATGAGAGCTTGTTTGGGAGAAGTGGAGAGGTGGGTTGGGGAGAACTCCCTGGGAGGTGTGGGGGCGGGGAGGGAGAGAGCGTGGGAGGGAGTGGCAGAGGTGTTGTGGAGTGAAGGGGGTCTCGTACCTCTCGCTAAGAAGTGCGTCCCTTCTCCTTCCTCTCTTTCCCCTCCCTTCTCCACGAGAGACTGACCCGGCTTGCTGGTGCAGGAAACGCCCCACCCCCCGCAGTCCCTCCCTCTCACCCGACCTCCTCGCGCTCTGGACACCCCTCATCACGCACCTCGACTCCCTCCCCTCCGCTTCCTCTTCCTCGACAACGTTCTCGGACGTATTGATCAAGCGCGGACTCGACATACTCTGCACCTTGGAGGGTGGAGAGACGGCGGATAAGAGCTATGTGGCGTGCGTGAGCGCGTGGGCAGGCGAGTTGGTGAAGGATGCGCCGGTCTCGCTCGAGCCGGAGGGGGAGGAGGAAGAGGGCGAGGGGGGAGAGGGGGGAGTGAGTCTGAAGGGAGTGATCAAGAGCTGCTTGCTCGCTCGAACTCCGGCGTGCGTCTTCCGAACTCTTTATCAAAGCACTCACGGCTGACGCGTCCGACTTGAGCAGCGCGCTTGGGTTGATCGACTCCCTCTTCGCCTCTCGCTCGCAATCCCCCTCGGCAGCGGAAGACGCAGCCCTGAAGGACCTGATAGACCGGACTACCCCGCTCCTCGCACTGGCGCGCCAAGTGTCCCAATCCGCGTCCGGCTCATTCGTGCGTCCTCCCGTCTCCTTTTCTTCCTGCTTCCTCGGTTGCTGATGCTCGGTAGGGGTTCGTGCAGGGCTCACGGGTCGAGACAGCGGAGGAGGCTACGAGACTTATCGACTCGCTCGTGTCCCGCTCCGCCGACCTCGCCTCTCACTTCTCCCCGAATCCTCCCGTTCCCGCTCCCGCTCCTCCCAGCTCTGCAGCGCAGGGCGAAGGACGAACGGAGGAGTGGCCGAGGAGGGTTCAAGGGTGGAGGAAGAAGCCTATTGGAGCGTTGCCTGCGGGAGGATTTGCGGGATTGGACTTGGCACCTCTCCGCTGCTGCTCATTGAGCAACGTGGTTCAGTTGGCTACTCGCGCTGCGTGGACAGGGCGGGAGGGATGGGAGAAGGGTGATGGATGGTGAGCGTGTGGGCAATGCAGGTGGTGGTGGCTACAACATTTGACGTGGGCCGAGAATACTCCGAAAACGATGACGCGATGCGAGAGAAGAACGACAGCGCAAGAGACGAGAGGGGCGGGGCATCCGGAAGGAAAGGAGAAAAACGAAAGCGGGTTCATCGCTTTTGCTTCTTTTGCGTGTCGCCTGCCGCTGCAAGGTCGTCCTGTTTCCGCTTCTTCTTCTGCGATTCGCGCCCGGTATCCCACAGCGTCAGCGCACCGTCTCACACGACCTACTGCCGCGCGCCCCGTCACGGCCACGAAACTCACCTTCCTCCCCCCTCCCTTTTCTCCCCCTCGTCCCTCCCACAAACTCATATCAAACCCACTCAACCCACCCTGCTTGAGCGTGAATGCGTCTCGGAGTTGGGAGGGGTCGAGAGGGTGGATCGGCGGACAGGGAGCGGGGTCGGGGTTCGAGATTAGGTAGAGGAGGGAGGAGGAGGGGTGGGAGGAGGGGTGTGGTTGGGAGATGCGGCCTGCTCGTTGGATCGAGTCGTCAGAATGAGCTTGTGAGTAGGGAAAGGGAGGAAAGAGGGACGTGGACGAACCAAGCACGTCTCCAACCATGTAATCGAACGACTTGTCCATCTTTGGTCGTTTGGGTTTCTTCCCGCCCGCGCCCGCTCCGTCCGCACTCTCTGCGCCCGCAGCGACCGTCGTCCCAGCCAACTTGATCCCTCCAAGCGTGATCTTCAGTCCCGCCCCTACAGTTTTCGCTTCCCCCGCCGCGGGAGCAGAGGAGGAGGCAGGCATAGGACTCGCTGGAGAAGCCTTCAACTGTCCGCCCTGCGCCGCAAGTTGCGCTGCCTTGCCCAACAACACTTGGCCCTTGACCGCTCCCCCTCCCGCCTCAACCTCCTCTGCGCCGGCCGAGCCTGGGATGGGAGCGAGGTTCGCGGGCAGGTAGGGGCGGAGAAAGGTATCGTAGAGGGGCGAGAGGTGGAAGAGGGAGATCAGGTCTTGGGTGCCGGAGAGGGGGGAGGGGTGTGGGTCTGCTTGACGACACCGCAGGAATCAGTCGACATCAATGAGTGTAGAGAGTGAGCGGGAACGCACTGTGAGGCTGCAGGAGATACTGCGCCCATGGCTTTGCTGGGTCGGGAGGAGGAGGCGGAGGGTCGCTCATGGTCAAGAGCTTCGAGCGGGCGGGGCGAGCAAGTGCGGCGTCGGGGTTGTCCGCCCCCACTTCTGCGCGTAGAGCAGTCGTTCAATCCAGCGTAAAGCGAGTCCTCGAGCGGGTGAGCTGACGTGAGCCTGGTCGATGGAAGGAGCGAGAGAGCGACTTCGTCTCCTGCCACAACGCCTCTCTCTTCCTGAGACTGGCTGAGAGTCTCAGAGGCTACGGTATGGACAGCCTGTTCACGGGATCGGCCCGCGCACGACCACAGATCAACCTCGGCGGACGACAAGGCGACTCGAACCAACCGGCATCGCACCTCGACCTCGTCCAGCGCGCGAGGCAGGAGCGCGAGCAGCGCGAGAGGGACAGGAAGAAGGCGGCGGCGGCGCTGTCGATTCAGGTGAGTCCCAGAGGCGATGTGAGAGGAGGCTGACGTCCTCCCTCTTCGTTCACTCGATCCCGAAGGTGGCGCCGATTCGATGGACTGACTCTCGTTCGTACGGCGTGCAGGCGTTCTATCGAGGCAGGAAAGCTGCTCGACAGGCGCGCTCCGGCTTTCGCTCGCAGTTCGACGTCCTCATTCCCGTTTCGACACCCGCGAACGCTCCTCCTCCTTCTGCGGACAAGGTCCTTGCTGCGTCTCGTCTCCTGGCTATTGCGTACTCTCCGGGTGATAAGGAGGACGTCAAGAGGCTCGCGGCATGGAGCAGGACGGTGTTGAAGACGGCGCAGGGCGGGACAGGTGCGTTCGCGAAATTCGAAGTTGGCCTTTCGCAAGCTGACCCTCCCTTCCTGCGAGCAGACAAGACGCCGCTCCTCTTCTCGTTGTATCGCGTCGATGCGGAGAGCTGGGTAACGCTGAGTCGGATGATCGGGACTCTGCTGTTCACCGAAGCGACCGCATCTCCTTTGTGCGTACCCTCTCTCACACCTCCCGCCTGCATCCGCTGACCGACCTCCTGCAGACTCCCTCAATCTCCACTCTTTCTCGAGATCGCCAAGATTCTCGCTGATCCCGCCTCGTACGCCAAGTGGAAGGCGCTGGCGCAAGTACCGAGGGACGGCTTGCTCGCGTACTTGCTCGAGCAGAAGGCGTTTTATCCTCGGCTTGGGCAGGCGATCGCCTCTATCGTGCGTGTGTTTCCTAGCTTGTCTCGAGTTTCGGCACTGACTTTGCGATTCTCGCAGCCGCCCGAACAGCGCTCCCATCCCTCCCTTTCGGCACTCATCTCGCTCTCGCTTCTCCCTCTTCGCGCGTACCCTCCACCTGCATCAACGACACACGCTACATCTCCCCAGCGTGCCGCCGCTCTCCTCTCTTGCGCACTCTCGATCCTCACCGTTCCTCTCTTGATACCCCACCGACTCTCGCCCGCCCTCCTTACGACCCTCACCACATCCGTCCCCTACTGGGACCTCCTCGCCTCTCTCACATCCGACGTCGCGCTCCCTCAGCTCGCAGCTCTGTCAGAAGGAGAAACGGCAGTCTTGCTGGCGCATGTCGTCGAGCTGGGCAAGGCGCGGCTCAATACCACGACGAAGGGTGCGGGAGGCGTGGAAAACGGGAAACAGGCATTGGCGTACCTGGAGTGTGTGAGGGGGTTGTTGACGAGGTTGCCGGTTGGGGTGTTTGAGGAGTCGGGCAGGAAGAAGGACAAAGGGAAGGAGCGCGCGAGATCGATCGAGGAGGACGGTGGCGACGATTCGGATGTGGATGAGGAGGAGGTAGAACGTGCGAGGGTGGCGGTCGGGACGTCGAGGGACAGGGACGACGAGGGCGATGCGATCATGTCGCCTGCTCCGCCATCCGTCCCTGCCATTCCCGCCCGCCTCAATCTCGACTCGCGCGTTCGCGCGTCTCTCCTCCACATCGCCTCGCCCGCGCATGTGGCAACGGTCCTCGCTCTCTCGAACCGCTACTCCGCCTCGACCCGCCCAGCTTTGAGCGGCCTCCTCGTCACCCTTCTCGCGCACCTCTCGTCACCCTCGCTCACTCTCTCGACGGCCCCTTCCTCTTCCTCTTCGCCTTCCTCGCATAGTCCATCCCTCCGCGACCAAACCCTCAACGCCCTCCTCTACTCCCCCTCCGCGTCGGGCCTCCTTCGCGAACTCTACCGCGGCTACATCCGCTCCTCGCCCCTCGGCCGCACCCTCTCCTCCGCCAAGCGCGAGAAGAGCGGCGTCGTTCTCTCCGCCCTCGCAGACGAGAGGTACAAGGACGAATGGCCGGTCCTGGTGCTCGCGCTCGAAATGTTCAGCAGAAGTCTCGTTACGATGGGCGACGACGAGTTCTACTCCAGTGCAGGAGGCGCGTTCGGAGGAGCCGCAACAGGCGGGGCAAAGTCGAGGAACCCGCTCACGCTCGACGAAGTCATCGGACTGAGCGGGATGATTCGGAATGCTGCATTCGCGATGTATTGGCAGGACGACGGGACGGCCGCATCGAGCGGGCCGGGAGCGGACATGGTCGTCGGGACGGGCGGATGGAAGAGGGAGGACGTCAGGGCTTTGATGACGAGGTTCTTGCAGCAGGTTCACGCGAGGGAGTGCGTTCGCTCTGGCTACGTCTGCCTCTACATAGCGAGTCGCTGACGATCATTGGTGCTCGCAGTTCGAGAAGGCAGTTCACGCCCGAGGGACACTGGCATATGACCGGTGCGATAGACATGCGCAGCTTTGTCGAGACGGCAGTGTGCGTGAAGACGTCGGTCCTTCGGCTCATGAGACTTGACTGACCTTCAAACGCCCACGCGCAGCTATGAGGACAACCGCCTCGACAACGAGGGCGAAGGACCGGACGACCAGCCCGCTCTGCATGGCCCGATCTCGCCTGAGGACGAAGAGGACCATTACGCCAATAACGACTTCCGACGACGTTTGGGAATGCGGGGTCAGATCCACAGGTCCGCTCGCGGTCAGCCCGCACCGCGCACCCGCTCCTCCGTCCTCTCGAAGCGCCAGCTCGCCCTCATCTCGCCTCGCCTCGGTATCCTCAACAACATCCCCTTCGTCGTACCTTTCGAGACGCGCGTCGCCATCTTCCGCCAATTCATCGACAAAGACTTTGCGAAGCTTGGTTTGGGCGACGCGACTTCGTATGCGGCGAGGTCGAGGCACAGGGCCGTGGTCAGGCGGACGCACCTTGCCGAGGACGCTTACACGCACATGAATGGGCTCGGACCGGAGCTGAAGAAGCGCATCGAGATCGTCTTTATCGACGAGCACGGGATGGAGGAGAGCGGCATCGATGGTGGTGGCCTGTTCAAGGAGCTCCTGACGAGGTGCGTTCGCCGCTATTCCCTCCACCGAGTTCTTCCGCTCATGGCAGCCCGCTGCGCAGCCTCTCGAAGGAAGTCTTCGACACGAACCGCGGATTGTGGCTCGCGACGTCCGAGCAGGAGATCTACCCGAATCCGCATGCGTATGCCAAGGAATCGACGCAGCTCTCGTGGTTCACGTTCGTCGGCAGGATCCTCGGCAAGGCCATCTACTCGGGCATCCTTGTCAACGTCAAGTTTGCCAACTTCTTCCTTGCGAAGGTGCGTTTCGAAGTCGATGTGGGAGCTTGTTGCGATGCTGACCTGCGTTGTACGCTCGCAGTGGCTTGGACGGCAGAGCTACCTCGACGATCTCGCTTCTCTCGACCCGGAGCTGTACAACGGCTTGCTCAAGCTGAAGAATTACCCCGGCAATGTTGAGGAGGACCTCGCGCTCAACTTTACCATCACCGAAGAAGGTGCGTTGCGTGTTGCTCGGCTCGAGAATGCAGAGGCTGACTGCCGCACATGCGCAGACTTTGGCGTCTCCCGCTCGATCGACCTCATCCCCGGCGGTTCCGAGATCCCCGTCACGAACGACAACCGCATGCAGTACATCGTTCTCGTCAGCAACTACCGCCTCAACGTTCAGATCGCGCCGCAATGCCGCGCGTTCTACCAGGGCTTGTTCGAGATCATCAACCCGCGCTGGCTGCACATGTTCAACCAGTCCGAGCTGGCAGTCCTTGTCGGTGCGTTACACGGCTCTTTAATTCCCTCGTTGTGTGCACGCTGACTTGCTGGATCTGCAGGCGGCACGGAGGAGGCCATCGACATCGAGGATCTCAAGGCCAACACCGTCTACAGCGGCTTCGCCGAGGAGGAGAACACGCCGACCATCCGCGCCTTCTGGGACGTCGTCGAGTCGTTCGACAAGGACCAGCGCGCCAAGCTCGTCAAGTTTGTCACGTCGTGCGAGCGCCCACCCCTCCTCGGCTTTGGGCAGCTCAACCCGAAGTTCGCGATCCGCAACGCTGGCGGTGACCAGACGAGGTTGCCCACGAGGTGCGTTGTTGTTGCGTCTCTCGCTCGTTCGCTCGCTTACGCCTGCTCTTCCTCCCAGCGCGACCTGCGTCAACCTTCTCAAGCTACCGGACTACCAGGACCCGAACAACCTGCGCGAGAAGCTCATCTGTGCGTAGCGCGTCTCTCTATTGCTCTCTTGACCCGTCGCTGACCGTCGCACGCTACAGATGCGATCAATTCGGGCGCCGGCTTCGACCTTTCCTGAATCCTCTTGCTCTCGCCGTACCCGCATCCGCCGCATTTGCCGTTCCCTGCTTGTTGCAACATCGTTTTGCCATCTCCTTGACTAAGTGTGTGTGCAGCTGGTGCTGTGGGATGCGACAGCTGAACGGCAGCGACGCTGTCTGCTGTCGAGGGGACGGATAGCCTGTTGTCCTGCCCTCGCCGGCTAAGGCATCCATCCATCCCTTCTTCCTCTTCTCCAGACTTGTTGCTGGTGCACTACTGGAGGAGTGTAAGGACTGTCAGGACAAGCGAAGGATAGGCGAGCGAGCCTCGCAGGCTAGCGAGGCGTCCTCCTCTCTCTTTGCTGCGTTTGGACGCTTCCGCAGCGCACGTCGGGATCTGCGGGAGGCAAAAGAGGATGCTGCGGGGTGTCTGAGCACGCTGCAGCAAAAGATAGTGCCCCGAGAGAGGATCGAACTCTCGACCTCGGGATTGCAAGCGCGAAGCGCCCTCATGTTGTTGCGCCGTCCAGCTTGTGCAAGCTAGGCGCCGATACTATGAGACCCACGTGATAGCCAACTACACCATCGAGGCACTGGTTGATGTCGAAGCGACGGCGAGCTGGCAGTGGTGAGCTTCGTCGTCGACAGGAGGAGGAGATGCGCGGCGGCGAAGGTGGCTGCTCACTCCTGTAGCATCGCAATGGCCGGTGAGTGACGCTAGGTGCTGCTGAACAGGCTATGTCGCGAAAGATGGCCCGGAAGGGCGAAGTGAAAGAGGAACGAGACGAGGGGAGGGATGGACGGCGACCCTTTTCGCCTCTCTCATCTCCACCTGACCTGCTGTGCCTCGAAGTTCTGTCCCCTTGATTTGCACTATCCTACAGATACAAGGCAGCCGAAGGGCGGGGAGGGGAGCCGGAGAGGACGGATTCAGCTTGGGAAGGCCCTCTTCGGTTTCTCGCTCGTCTCACGTCGCCCAAACGTCCCGCTTCACTTTCAGGCATCTCCTACCGTTACTTTACACACTATGTAAGGTGTAGGAGTCCAGCGGAAGTCAGGGGAGAGCCTGAGAGCCAGGGAGGTATCGTACTTTGTCCTTCGGAGTTCGGACGAATGAGATGAAGATAGCAGCAGGAGACGCCAAACACTCGAATATCACTAGTGAATGTTGACACTGTCAAGGAGCAATTTGACCACAAGAAGTAGGGGTGAACGTCAGGAAGCAACGATTTACCGGAGGCGAGAAGCTGAGCAAAGGAGCTTCGAGCCAGCCGAACAGACTCTTGTGGATGCCAAAGCACTGATTTGAGTCCTCGCTTGGACTTGCCTCTGCAAGCTGGTACAGCGCACTGCCATTTTCCTCAAGCAAGAGAGACGAAGGACGGAGATCCTCTATTTCTTGTATGTACAGCCCAACTCGGTACAACGTTCCCCAAGTCAGGATGTCCTGGCTTCAGTGAGGGGTGGATAGGTCTGCATGTCCAAATGAAAGGAAGACTCGTACGACGAGGCAAGCGTCCTCTTCCTCGGCAGGTTTTACCCCTTCGTCCGTGGCAGCTCCTGCTGGCATGTACCTGGTTGGGCCCTGCAGTACTCAGCTTGTGCGGGAAGCAGGCTGTCACAGCAGCAAGGCTGAGTGTGGTTGAGATGGACATTGGCTGGAGGAAGGAAGGAGCTACTCACTGTACTCGGGGACAGACTGTGCAAGCCGCCCGCCGCCAGTAAGCTATGCTGTGAGTTGCACTGACTGCCTGTCATCACTAGACTGCAAGCATGGGATGTGCATACGCAAAGGACAACAGAAGCGACAGCGCAATGCTCACCTGCTGCGTTGGACGCCCTACTACGCACGCCTTTCTGTCTCCTAGGCATTGAACACACGCCAGGTGTTACACAATCAACTCAAAGCTCCACGAAGATCTGTCAAGCTGCTACAAGGCAATAAAGAACGCTTTCCTGGGAGTTGGGAAGGCCATCTCAGGGAGTGGATCGGCACAATGGCTTTCTCGGTAGACACGACTGTACACTCCGCTCCTGCGACTGCTTTGACGTCTCCTCAACCACCAGATACAGCGCAGACTCGGCAGGCGACGCAGGAAGACGACAGGACGCCGCAAACCTCGTCGGCGGCGAAAGCCGCCTCCGCATCGGGGAATTTGTTCCGCCCTTGTCTCCGCACCTCTCCCCGCTCCTCCCAGCACCTCTTCTCGACGTTTGCAAGTGCTCAGCGACCCGAACGAGCCCGCAAGATGCGACTTTGGCTGGTCTGGCCTCAGAATGCCCTCCTGAGCGCTCTCTCTACTGGGCCGATTCGAGCCGTTCTTGGACGGCCGGCACCGTGCGGAATTAGAATTTCCATAAAAATGGTCGTACACCAAGCAGCGGTAGCTCAGTGGTAGAGCGGTCGACTGCAGTCCAGAACTGAGAAGTTTGGTTTCCTCCAAAGCTCACTCTGAAGCACATCGTCAGGTCCCCGGTTCAAACCCGGGTCGCTGCTTTTTGCCTCCTACGCACACGTCTGGGGTCCAGGAAGACGCTCCGCTAACGTCTGGGGGTCCGGTAGAAGGGGTCGGAACGGGGAGTGAGGTTGCTCGGCTCCCCATGCTCTCCCTCGACTCCCGATGGCCTCCCAGACCTTGCATAACATCTCTTTTGGCGGTAGGAGACGCCTGAACGCGAAGCGGGACGTCTGCGCGACGTGAGACGAGCGAGAAACCGAAGAGGGCCTTCCCAAGCTGAATCCGTTCTCTCCGGTTTCCTTCGTCCCCAATAGTTTGTGTCGTCGCTGGAGCGCCGTGCAAAGCAGGAGGACAGAGCCTCGGAATGAAGCAGCGCAGACAAAGAGGCGGGGAATGAGATCCTCGTTCGTCCCCTCCCTCGTCTCGCTCCTCTTCCGCTTCGCCCTTCCAGGCTATCTTTTGCGGCATAGCCTGTTCAGCAGCACCTAGCGTCACTCACCGGCCATTGCGATGCTACAGGAGTGAGCAGCCACCTTCGCCGCCGCGCATCTCCTCCTCCTGTCGACGACGAAGCTCACCACTGCCAGCTCGCCGTCGCTTCGACATCAACCAGTGCCTCGATGGTGTAGTTGGCTATCACGTGGGTCTCATAGTATCGGCGCCTAGCTTGCACAAGCTGGACGGCGCAACAACATGAGGGCGCTTCGCGCTTGCAATCCCGAGGTCGAGAGTTCCGCCTCGTCCGCTTCCTTACGCGCCTCCTTCAATAGCTTGCATGCCAGTTCTCGACGTTGCGCGACCAAGCTTACTGTCCGTAGATCAGCAAAGCCGCGAGAAGCGGAGGAGACGCATCTGCACTCCATTGGCGGCATCTCCGTCTCCGCTTGCTCACATCCGCCACATAAGCCCCTTTCCTGCACACTGCTCAGGACCTACAACTCGCCTGCCCTGCGCACGAAAGAAGCGCCGTCTCGCTTTCCCCCTCGCCCATCGCGTTGCGTCACGTCCTCAACCTTTGACATCTTTCCCTCGTCCTCACGCTGCTCGCCAAGCTTGCCAGGCTCACACACACGCGCTAGTGCACTCAGTGTGAGCTTCAGTCTCGCGCGCAGCCGCTTGCGCGGTCTCTTTTCTTCTCCACCCGGCCTCATCGCACTTCCAGCGATCTCGAAAAGCACGGCGAACGCACCACGGGCAGCGCACGGGAGTCAGCCAGACGGCATCAAGGAGCGGGCAAAGAGCCTGGACGAAGCGCACGGGCCGACTGGAGCGAGGTGGATCAGCAGTCGACCGGGTTAGAACAACGGCGACGAGAAGAACGAGGGGTAACGCTGGCTGCGACCTGCAGTACAGGCTGACATGTTCGTTCGTGACCACGCAGACTACCAACAAACCCTCCCACCCCTTTTCCCCTCTTTCTGCCCTCCCGCGACGCCAAGATGGGTATCAAGGGTGCGTTTCCTTCTAATTTGTCGCGCATATCCAGCTATCTGACCAGTCATCCGCTCGTGCAGGTCTCACCGCGCTCATCAACGACTTTGCGCCGAAGGCGATCAAGCAGGCCGAGATGAAGACGCTCTTTGGCCGCAAGGTCGCGATTGATGCGTGCGTCCGCTTCGACTGCAAGGGCTGCGCACTCACTCGACTGTGGTTGACCTGTACCGCTCCCTCCGCCCAGCTCCATGTCGATCTACCAGTTCCTCATCGCCGTGCGCCAGCAAGACGGCCAGCAGCTGATGAACGAGGCAGGCGAGACGACGTCGCATCTCATGGGTCTCTTCTACAGGTGCGAGCAATTTCATTCGTCCCAACGTGCCTTCGCTGACGCGGGAACGCGCAGGACCATCCGCATGGTCGAGAACGACCTCAAGCCTTGCTACGTCTTCGATGGCAAGCCGCCGCAGCTCAAGTCCAACGTCGTGAGTATGCAGTTCCCAGTCTTTCGAGAACCGTCACTGAGAGACGACCGATCTTGCGCAGCTCAAGAAGCGTTTTTCGAACCGTCAGGAGGCGAAGGAGGACGAGGAGGAGGCAAAGGAGACCGGTAAGCCCAGTCTTCTGTCCTCTTCGAGTTATTACTTTGCGACCAACGCTCGCGACTCTCTCAGGTACCGCCGAGGATGTCGACAGGCTCAGCCGTCGCCAGGTCAAGGTTACGAAGGAGCATAACGAGGAGTGCCGCAGGTTGTTGACGTTGATGGGCATTCCTTGGGTCGAGGTGCGTGTCGCGCATACTGTGCGCTCGCGGGACGCGAAAGAGCTGACATTCATTCCGCAGGCTCCGTCTGAAGCCGAGGCGCAGTGCGCTGAGCTCTGCCGCGGCGGTCTCGTTCGTTCCCTGCGCTCTCTCGCTCGACACACTTCGCCCACTAACACTGAGCTGGCCGCAGGTCTACGGTGCCGGCTCGGAGGACATGGACACGCTCACCTTCAATTCGCCGATCGTCCTCCGTCACCTCACCTTCTCCGAAGCGCGCAAGATGCCGATCGACATCATCTCGCTCGATGAGGTGCTCAAGGGTCTCGACTTGACGATGGACAAGGTGAGTTGCCTGCCTGAAGTGCCGCGCAGAGACGCCGGCTGACCCTAGCCCGCTCCGCAGTTCATCGACATGTGCATGCTCTGCGGCTGCGACTACCTCGAGCCCATCAAGGGTGTCGGTGCCAAGACCGCTCTCAAGCTCGTCAGGGACTACGAGACGATGGACGACATTCTCGCGCACTTGAGGAAGGGCAAGAATCCTCCGCCTGAGGACTGGCCGTACGAGGAGGCACGCAAGTTGTTCCAGAAGCCGGATGTCAAGCCAGCGAAGGACATTGAGGTGCGTCGAGCGGAGCATTTGCCAGACTTCTGTTGCTGACTTGGGCCCGCCCTACTTGCGCAGCTCAAGTGGGAGGCGCCCGATGTCGAGGGTCTCGTCGACTTCCTCGTCCGCGAGAAGGGCTTCTCGTGCGTCGCCCGTACGTTTTATTTGCTCGAAACTGCTGATCTCGTCGTCACCTTGTCAGGGAGGAGCGTGTTCGCAAGGGCGCCGACAAGCTCAAGCTGCGCTTGTCCGCCAAGCAGCAGGGTCGTCTCGACGGCTTCTTCACGGTCCAGGCGCCGAAGGACGACGGCAAAAAGAGGAAGGTGCGTCACATTTCCCCGCTCACGGAACAGGCTGTCCAGCGGTGGCAGCAGTCCTCGGTGTCGACACTTCGAGGCTACCAGCTGACTCACATCACTCACACAGGCCGACGATAAGAAGGACGCGAAGGGCGGCAAGAAGGCCAAGACGGACTCGAAGGCCAAGGGCAAGAAGAAGTGATTGCCGACTGACTGTCCGAAAAGGCTGAAGGCGCCGCCATGTCGCTGATTGTACCCGCTTGCTCCGTCCATTGCTCTCCTCCACTTCGCTTATATACCCCGTCCACGCGACAATTTGCCTGTAATACCCGCTCCCTGCCATTCACGCTCGAGGAGGCAACGGTTGTAAGGATGCTTCCTGCTTCATTCCCGCTTCTTTCGTCCTCTCGACGTTCCCAGCCGTCGAACGTGTCCCATTGGGTCACTGAGTGCGCGAACAACGCGAAAGGGGAGCGACGACGCCCTTCCAACACTTCTCGGACGGGGTCGTCCAGAGGTTGGGTCACCTCGACACGCGCTCTCGGCTCCTTTGGCTTTGTGACTACTTCGCTAGCATGGAGCAAGGGTCTTCGACGGCTGAGGCTCCTACTGAACCGACCGCACCGGCTGTGCCCGCCGACCCGACTCCATCAACAAGTCGCGGAGGAGGGAAGGATAGCGAGGCGCTCTCGGCTGTTGCGAGGGGAAAGAAGCGCGCGAGAGAACCGAATGAAGCTGTGCGTACGGTGTGCCGTCTCGCAGGTTCAACGAGCTGACGAATCTGTCCTATCGGGACCCTTAGTCGCCTGCTCCCCCTCCCGCACCTCGAGTTGACTCTGGCCGCCGCATCGACCTCGTCATCTATGCCGGCTACGAGATCAGAGCTCAGTTCAGGTCGCCATATCCGCTGGACGAGCTTCCCGGAGCGAGTACAACAAGCGGAGACAAGGCTTCTCAGGCGGGAGCAGGAGAGAAGCGCGGACCAGGTCGCGAAGCGGGTGGGCGGTTCACGAAAAGGCTTCCGACGGTGAAGAAGGAGGGGACGCTTGAGCCTGAAGCGGCTTCTGCGGCGGTTCCGGCGGTGAAGGAGGAAGAGGACGTCTCGCCTGATTTCGCCTCAGGTTTCGCCTCAGCCATCGCGCCCAGTCCTGAGCTTGCAAGCTCACCAGCAGTCGAGTCGAGCGGTGCTCGGCACTCAGACAATTTCGTCGTGGAAGAGACCGATGCGGAATCGCCCGTCGACTCGCAGGTCGCAGCTTCTTTGACATCCGCCGCCGCTCCACCCTCAGCTCTCCCGCCAGATCGTTCCAAGCGTTCAGCGTCTACCCACACCGAAGCTACGCATCCCCCAGAGTCGATCGACGTAGACCACCCTTTGCCCTTCCAGCTCCCCTCAATGTCGACCTCCGCTTCGCTCGCCTCATCAGACAAACCCGTCGCATCTACATCCGCAGCCATCCTCTCCGACCAGCCTCAACCCTCCCTCAGTCCACCCGACTTGTCTCACCCTCTAGAAATCGATCCCGGCGGACACGCTCCTCCCGAACGCGGACGAGCTGGCCGCTTCCTCCCCAAACCGCCTGGCGAGACAGTCAAGGCGAAGCGAGCTGCCGAGCGGGCTGCTCGTCTCGCCGCGACAGCTGCGGGTGAAGCCGTCCCTCGCGTCACGCAACGACAGCAGCGGGAGATGGCTCGACGGGCGAGGGAGGAGAGGGAGAAGGAGCTGGCGAGGGAGAAGGACAACGAGCTGAAGGAGGAGGTGAAGCTCTTCGTGTGCGAGAAGTGCTTCAAGTACTTGGCTTTGCCCGTCGCCTATCTCGCTCACCAGGTTCGTCGTCTCCATTCGCTTCGCTCGGCTCGACCCGCTGACAAGATCTGAACTCTCGCAGAAGGAGTGCACCGTTACGCGACCGCCTGGGCGGCGGGTCTATCAGCGAGGCGCGACCAGCATCTGGGAGGTCGACGGAGCAGAGGCAAAGGTGCGCGCGCGTCCTCACCATTCAATCGCCTTTCGTTCGCTGCAAACAATGCTTACGCGTGTTGGTTCCGCACAGCTGTACTGCCAGAACCTGTGCCTCTTCGCCAAGCTGTTCATCGAGCACAAGTACATGTTCTTCGATGTGCGTCCTCGTCCCAACTCGCTATTAACACCTCAGCTCATGCGTCGATTCACAGGTCGAGGGCTTCACCTTCTACCTCTTGACGGAGGCGACAAGCAAGCAAGAATGGGTGCTCGGCTACTTCTCCAAAGTACGCGTACCCGTCTCTGCCCCTATCGCGACGCGCTGACATAGCTGCCCGGCTCGTAGGAGAAGATATCGTACGACGACTACAACCTCGCGTGCATCGTCGTCTTCCCGCCGTTCCGCCAGAAGGGCTGGGCGACGCTGCTGATCGAGTTCAGTGAGTTCACTGTCTTGCCCTCAGCGAGTCTTTCCTGACGCTCTCGTCCGCAGGCTACGAGCTATCCCGCCGCTTCTCCTCCACGGCCGGCACACCCGAACGACCACTCTCCGAACTCGGCCAGAAGGGCTACCTCGCGCACTGGACTGCCGTCCTCGTCCGCTACTTCCGCGCCGTGTTCGCCCTCCGCTGCGAACCGCCCTCCATTGAGTCGTTCGTGCCGAGTCGCAATGGCGTCTCGGTCTCGCCGACGAAGAGCACGACGCCCGGCGCGGGCGACGACGATGCCGAGCGAGAACGGCGGAAGCGGCAGCGGCGGTCGAAAGGCTGGGATGGCGAGTTGCCAGCTGGGACTGCGACGCTCGCCGCCTCACCCGCCAAGGCGTTCACGCTCCGCTCGACCAGGTCCAAGGCGCCTCGACAAGGCAGAATCGATCCAGTCGACGGGTCATTCGCCTTCCCGACGACGCTCGACGAGCTAGCCGACGCGGTCAACTTGCGCCCTGACGACGTCGCCTTTGCACTCGTCGAGTCTGGACTTGCGCAGTGGCGGCGGGGCGAGGGCGTGGTCAAGATCGAGGAGGGAGAGTCGGCGACCGACGCCGAGCTCGAACTGGTCATCACGCCCGAGCTGGTCGAGGAGGTTGCGGTCGCGTGCAGGGTCAAGCCGATGCCGATGCTGGACGTGGCGTACGTGTGCGGGCTGTAGCAGTCCGCTTGCAACAGGATTCGAAGTTGGGAAGGTCGACTCGGACAGGATACTCCTCGCGTCCCGCTTCTCCTTCACAATGCACTTTGCGTGTAAGCTGTACCAGCGTGCAGATTGAGCGTTTGAGCGTTCGTGTCCGTGGACTTTGACCGCTCCTCGACACGACCGCACGCGTCGACTGTTTGTCTCCTCTCGCATCTCGCCCAAAAGCCTGCCGCGGCTGCAGGAAACGCTCGCTGGGCTGCTTGGACCCCTGCTTGACGTCTAGCCGACTCGCACTATCGCCACACTCGCCCAACTCGCTCGCAGAACCCCTCATCGCATCGCCCAACTCGCTCCATCTCTCAGCGCCCAAGATGGGCTTTCCCGCCGAGGAGACGCCGCAGGATCGGGAAATTGCGGCTCTCAAGCGGGCCAAGGTCAAGCTCGAGACGGAGCTCGACTCGGAGCGCAACGAAGCGCTCAAGTTGAAGGACCGGGTTCATGAGCTCGAGTTGGAGGTCCGCGAGGGGTTGACGAAGGCGCGTACGCTCGCGGGTCTGTTCTCGCGATTGTACTAACGGATTGCGACGCCCGCAGGCCCAGCAGGAAGCGGCAAAGGCTGTCCAGGCGGAGGAGGCTTTGCGGAAACGAACCGATGTGAGGGACTTCACTAGCTCCAAGTGCTTTGACGGCTTACGCGGTTGCTACAGGCCTACAACACCATCAAGAACCAGAAGGAGAACGCTGAGGTCGCGTTGCGCGAGGTGGAAGAGAAGGTCAAGGAGCAGGCGGGCGAGATCAAGCGTCTCTCGTACGGTGCGTCGCCGGTTCCTTTCGCTCATGCGTCCCTCTGTGCTTACGAAAACTCCCGAACGCCGTAGACCTCGAGGTCGTTCAAGCTCGCTCGGCTGCGCCTTCGCAGGTCGCGCAGGAGAAGGCGGCCCTCGAGAAGCGGGTGCACGGCCTCACCATGGAGTTGCAGCGGACGCAGATGAAGCTCGAGAAGGAAAAGGAGAAGGAGAACAAGGCGACTGCAGAGTCTGCGAAGGTTGGAGCATCGAAGATTGCTCGTCCGGTTTGTTTCTCCTAATACTTTCTCGTGCCGTTCTTCCCTTCTAATATCACCTCCCCTCGCAGCCTTCCCGCGCTTCGATTACTGGTGCCGACAGCAAGTTGCCTGCCGGACCCGCAACTCGAGGACGCTTCGGCTACTCGTCCAACATCCCCGCTCCCGCCTCCGCCTCGAAGGCTCCCGCTCGTCCTCCCTCTTCTCTCGGCTCGACCCGCCCGCCTTCCAGTCTTGCCAATCATTCCGCCATTCCGACTCGCCAGCCAGCAGGCACGCGCCGCACCTCCGTCTCCGCTACTACCGCTTCCGCGACTGTCGACGCCGGCAAGACTGCCCAACTCGAAGCAGACCTCTCGTCCGCCAAGTCTACCATCGCTTCTCTCGAGACTTCGCTCACTCAAGCGGAATCGACGATCTCGTCTCTCGAGTCGACACTCTCGACAACGCAGGCCAAGCTGCAGACCAAGTCGGACGAGCTCCTCCGCGTGGAGAACCAGCTCATGGCGCTCGAGCGGTCATCGACCGAGGAGGTCTCGCGGCTCAAGAGCGATCTTGAGGATGCGCGCGACGAGCTCGAGGGCACCAAGGACGAGTTGCGTGAAGTTCGCGACCAGGTCGAGCGGGAGATGGAGGACGCCTTGCGGGAGTCGGAGGAGGAGCGCGCTTTCTTGACGGAGAAGGTCGAGCGGCTGCAGGCCGAGGTGGCGCGGATGAATGAGGAGCGGACGGCAATGGAGGGAAACCGGGAGGAGCTCGAGCGGCTCTTGCACGACGCCCAAGCCGACCTTGATGCACTTGCTCATGTCGAGGAGGAGCGCGATGAGGCGGAGAACGAGCTTGCGTGGACAGAGGAGCAGCTTCAGCTCGCCGAGAAGGAGAAGGAGAAGCTTGCTCAGGACCTCGAAGACGCCGACAACGCGATTGAGGAGCTCGAGCAGGACCTGGAGGCGATGTCGAAAGAGCTGGAGGCTGCACGAGCGGCGAAGGCTGGTGCGCAGGAGACGGAATCCGCGCGAGAGGAGACCGTCTCCACTGAGGCGATGGAGGCCGTCCGTCGCGAGATGAAGGAGCGTCTCGCCGCTGTCGAAGCCGAGTAGGTCGTCTCTCAGCTTCAAGACGATGATTTTGCTGACCCATTCGCCCGCAGCCGAGACGACCTTGTCGCAGCTCTCGCCTCCGCTTCCAAGGCGCACCAGGATGCTTCAACAGAGCTGGCTCGCCACCGTGACCTCCAGGACGCCGAGCAGGAGGAGAAGCAGAACGTTGTGGACGAGCTCGACAACGTCAAGCGACGGCTGGCCGAGACTGAGTTAGTTGGCACGGTCATCTCTCCGGCTGAGGTTCACTGACCGCTTCTTAGCGCAGATCCGCCCACAACGCCCTTCTCGCTTCAACCTCCTCCCTCGACGACCTCACATCGCAACTCGCCGACCTGCGCGCTCAACTGGCTGAGAAGGAGCAGCAAATCATCGACCTTTCCGCTCGTCTGCCCGAACTCGACACGCTTGCCGCCGATCGCGACAGTCTCGCCTCGCAGCTCGAAGAGCATGCCCAGCGCGCCGCCAAGAAGGATGCGAACGCTGCCGACTTGACCAGCCGCATGGCCGAGCTCGAGTCGACTCTCGCCGCCATTACCGCTGAGCGCGACGAGCACCTCGCTACTCTCGTCGAACAGAACGACCGCGTTGCGACTCTGCAAGCGACTGTCGAGCGAGTCGAGCAACTTCGCGCAGCACTCGCCGACACCCAGCACCACTTGGCGACTGCTCATCAGCAGGTCGCAGAGCTCGAGGTCGCCCGAGCCGCCGCCGAGCAAGGCTCCGACGCCCTGCGCGACGAGCTTGCCCGGCATCTCGAGACTCGGGACGCCGCGACGATCGACGTTTGGGCACGAGTTACGCAACTCGAAGCCGACTTGGCTGACGCAGTCGCTCGCCACGACTCGAAAACGGAGCAGCTCGAGAAGGCTCATGCCGCTCGTGCCGCCGTCGAGGATGCTCACGCTGCCGCTGCTGAGCGGATCGACTCGCTCAAAGCAGAAGTTGCTCTGCTCGGCAATGATGTCGAGTCGGAGCGCGGCTCCCTCGCCGAGGCGAAGGCGGAAGCTGAGGCCGTCGAGGAGGCGCTAATGGACGCGAAGCAGCAGCTCAGGGCGACGGAGGATAAGCTTGCCGACATCTCGAAGGTTCACGACGACCTCGTCCTCGAGCGCGAGTCACTTCACGCCCAGCTCGCCGAACTCGAGCAAGCCGCCGAACAGCTCGACGGCCGGAACGCGGCCCTCGAGGAGGAGCTCGACGAGGTCCGCGCCGCTGCGGACGAGAAGCACCTCGCCGACGCCGACGAGATCGGCGAGCTTCACGCTCGCCTCCGCGAGCAAGACGCGGTTGTCGAGCAACTCGAGCGACAGGTGAACGAGGCGGAGTCGCTGCGTCGTATTCTCGCCTCCAGCGAATCGCAAGCCGATTCACTCGGCTGGGAGTTGCGCGATGCTCGTTCCGCCCTGGCCGAACAAGCGCGCCAGTCTGAGGATAAGGCGAACGAGCTCACGCAACGGGCCGAAGCCGCCGAAGCATCCGTCGAATGCCTTCGCGCCGAACTCGACGAGGCTCGTCACAACCTCTCGAACCTGCAGGACTCGCTTGACCAACTCCAGAGCGAGCTCGCCGAGTCGCAGTCGTCCTCGACCGGCACGGCGCCCGGTCCCGCAACACCTGTGCCGGCCACGCCTGCCAACCTCGCCTCTTCCAACCAATCTCCTCAGCCATCGCCTCAAACGCCTAGCCTCGACCCCAGCCACCTCGTCGACCGACTGCGGGACGAGCGGCAAAGCCTCCGCGACTCGCTCGAGTTCGTCCGCGAGGAAGCCAGAAACCGGATGGAGACCTTGCAGAAGCGATTGCGCGAAGCAGAGGAGACGAAGGCGACCGAACTGAGCCGCCTACAGCTCAACCTCATGGACAAGGAGGCGGCATACGCGACCGAGCGCGAAGCGAATGCCAAGATCGAAGACGCGCTGCGACAGGCGAAGCGGGAGAGGGAGGCGGTTGAGGACAGGTTGGAGCAGGCTGAGCGGCGAGCGAAGGACGCAGAAGTACGGGTGGCGGATGCCCTCCGGCGCTTGGCTGAGGAGCAGCACATGCGGCAGGAGGAGCAACTGGAGCGGGAGAACGCGTGGGGTCTCGAGGGGGAGCTAGACGCTGCGACCGAGTCGGTCGATACGGTGCGTCCTGGGGCGGCTCTTCTCTCCAGCCCGATGCTAATGGGTGATCTACAGCTCCGTACCGAACGCGACAACGCCAAACTCGTCGTGGAGGAACTGCGACAGGCTCTTCTCGCTGTCCAGGCCGAACGCGAGGAAGCATCGGCGGAGATTGCTGCGCTCAAGACCGCATCTGCGACCGCCAGCGCACGCATTGTCGAGCTTGAAGAGCTCGCATCCGCTCTTGGCGAGTCTCGCGAAGTTCCGACCAGCGATGCTCTCGACGACTTCGCCACCCTCTGCGACACTCTTCGCTCAGACGTCACGCAGCTCAAGCGAACGTGTGTCTCTCATCTTGCCTCGGGCATTGAAGGCTGGAGACTGATGACTCTCCGCTGTGCCAGCATCGCCGATCAGTCCGCCTCCATCGTCGACTACCAGGCCAAGATCGCCTTTCTGCAGCTCAACCTGGCTGTGCGCGTCGCCATTGACGACGGCGAAGACGACGAGTTGCAAGCCGAGGAGGACTCGGCTGCGCCCGTCACATCGGACGTCGACAAGGCCGTCCAGAGTCTGCCGGACAATCTCGACATGCGCACGGAACTGCAGGCGGTACAGGAACAGCTCGCCGCTGCGGTGTCTGCTCGTGCAGCACTCGAGACTCGTCTTGAGGAGCTGCAGACAGAGCTCGCCTCGGTCGTCCACGCCGGCAAGGCCTCGACGGCCGCCGTCTCCGCCCTCGAGCAGCAACTCGAAGCAGCTCGCTCCGATGTGGCTGAACGCGAAGAGAATCTGCGCAAGACGAGCGAGACGGCGTTCGGTCTCGCCGCCCAACTCGCCGAAGCCGGCGAGCGCATCGTCGCGCTCGAAGGCGAAGTCGACGAGGCCAAAAACATCGTCGCAGAATTGCGGGCTCGGGTCGCCGATGCAGCCGACAAGGAGGCCCGCCTGCTCGAGCAGCAGAACTTGGCGGCTGCCCTCAACAAGCGCGTCGAGGAGGTGCGTCTTGCGTTTCATCCCATCCCCTGCCTCAGGCTAACAAGGCTGTTCACAGGCTGAGTCTGCCCGAGAAACGACGATGGAAGCGCTTCTTGCGGCCCGCGCAGAAACCGCTTCCATCGCTGCCGACTTGGCGTCTACGACCGACGAGCTCGCATCCACGAAGGACCTCCTCGCCGCAGCATCTGCATCGCTGGGTGACCTGCAGCAGGAGTCGTCTTCGTTTGACGCTGTTCGCGCCGACCTCGAGCAGCGAGTCGCGTCGCTCGAGACTCGAGCACGCTCGGCAGAAGACGCCGTCGAGACGACAGTCCAGCTGCGAGAGGAGGCGGAACAGCGCGCTTCCTCAGCCGAGGCCGCGCTCTCGCAAGTCGTAGTTGATTACGCGAGCGCAACGGCGGCGAGGGACGAGCAGGAGCAGGCACTTCGAGTCGCCCAGGCCGACTTCGACGCCGTCCGAGCCGACCTCACCATCCAGCTCGCAACCGCCCGCGACGAGATTGCCTCGTTGACGGCAAAGCTTGACCAGGCGGAGGGCCGCAGCGCGCGCGCCGCCCAAGTCGAGCGTGATCTCGTCGATGCTCGGGCTGAGCTGGACAGGATGACCGAGCGGCTCGAGGAAGAGTCGCGAGGCTCTGAGCGGGCGCGCGCAGCCCTTGCGGACGCTGAGGCAAAGGCTGCTACGGCGGTCGAGCTGTCGTCGAAGGAGATTCAGACCCTCCGCAAGCTCAGCAAGAGCTCGGCGGCCGAGGCTCAGGCGTTGACCGCGGAAGTCGAGGGGTTGCGATCGCAGATCGTCGAGTTGACCTCTCGTGCGTCTCAATACTCCGCCTCAGCGCTCCCGCAGATTGAGCTGACTTTGCTCCTTCGGCAGATCTCCGCGAGGCGAACGAGTCGAAGCAGCAAGAGTTGCGACAGCTTCGCGAGCAGACGCAGCAGAACATCAAGGAGGTCATCGAGTACTCGGAGGCTTGCGAGCGCGAGAAGGCGGCTGCCGAGGCTGAAGTCAAGGAGTTGCTTGGCGAAGTCGAGCGCCTCAAGGCGGATGCGGCGAACACGGCATCCTCCAGTGAGGCCGTCGCTCGGATCACTGAGCTGGAGAAGCTGCTCGAGGCAAAGATGCTCGACGTCGAGGAGGCGGATGAGAAGCTGCTCGATGTGCGTCCGGCTCGCTTCACCTCCTGCTATGCGAAGCTGACCTTCCTCATCCACCTAGGCGCTCAAGGTGCAGAAGAAGTATTCGACGCAGATTGAGCGACTCAAGGCCAAGATTGCGTCTCTCCAACGCGACCTTGCCACCGCCAAAGCGTCCGCTGCCGCCCCGACCGTGCTGGCCGTCGCCCCGCTGCCCTCTGCTCCGGCACCCTCGTCCGTCGGTAAGAAGCGACCAGCACCGTCCGACTTTGACGGCTCCACTGCAACAACCCCGCGGCCTGTTCTCGCTTCCTCTGTCCCGGCCATCCCGCTCGACAAGGAGAATGCGCCTGCCTCGTCCGCCCGCCGTCAAGCACGCCCTCTCTCCGCCAAGAAGCCTACCGAGACCCTCGTGCCTCTCAAACCCGAGCATCACGTCCCAGACCGCTCGCACGCGCTCAAGCCAGTCGACGCCAACTCGACGGCGCCGTCCTTCGAGCCCGTCTCCATCAAGGTCCAGCCCGCCGTCAACAAGCGCGACACGCTCATGTCCCGCATGCACGCCCTGCAGAAGAACACGGCGGCGTGATCGATGTACACTCTCTCCCTTCGACTTTCTCCCCCGCTAGATTTGCTTTAATCCTTTCGCATGCCGTTATTCGCGCATCAACGTTGTAGATCCCGAGCCGAAATAGCATTGCCATCATACGATCCTTGCCTAGACTGCCTACTGCTCGCGCTTGAACGCCAAATAGTCGTCGCCCTTTCCAATCCGGCACTTGATCCGCAAGTCCGCGGCCACATCCTCGATCCTCGCGACGTGCCGCTCCTTGTACCACGGCTCGTGACCTTCGTCTTCGCCGGTCCCTTTCGCCCACTGCACGTCGAGCTCCTGCAGCTTGAAGCCGCCCTGCTCCACCTCGTCCAGGAACGCGAGCACCTTGCCCGTCGAGACCGAGATCAGCGAACGAGCGCGGAGGACTCGGATTGTCCTCGGCAACTGCGTGAGCAGACGGGGCGAGCCGAGAGGGATGGGCCGGACATCCGTCCCCTCCGACCACTCGAGGATCTCGAGACGGGGCACGACGGCGACGAGTTCGTCGACGAGTCCTGTGGTGTCGTCGGAGGACTTGGTTGGAGCCGTAATGGCGAGGTGGGTGAGCGTTGAGCCGACGTTGGTGAGGGCTGAGGCGATGGAGGCGCGGGGCGTGTCATCGTCCGTCGAGCCGATCGACTGGAAGCCAACACGGAGAGACTGCAGCCTGCCCTCCTCTCCGCCAGTCGCACGCAGAAGGAGCGCGAGCGTATCTTCATGCATGACCTCCGAGATCTCGAGCGACTCGAGGTTGCGGGCTGGCGCGGACGACGGAGACTGCTTGGAGAGCGTCGAGAGGAGCTTTGACCCTTGCCAGTCGCGGTCCATGGCAGCGCCGCCGATGACGATCTCCTTGAGATTCGGCTGCGACTGGAGGAGCGCGTAAAGCGCGCCGACTTCCCACCAGTTCTTGGCCGAGCGGAAGAAGACGAGGTTGTGCGATGTCGACGACGACGTGAGAGGGTAGTCTTGGCCGGTGAGGGTGCGGACGTCCCATTCGGCCGTAGTGAAGTCCTCGTCGAGCGAGACGAGGTTCGGCATGTGCGAGATGAGCTGGCGAAGCGGCTTGATGAGCGCCTCGGGCTTGGAGACGGACTTGTCGCCATCGAGCGGGCGGACTTTGAGCGACTTGACAAGCTCGCCGAGCGAGGCGTCCGAGTCGAGCGTGCGGTTGAGAAGGTCGAGGCGGCGAAGCGAGTCGACGACGATGGAACTGTACAAGACCTCGTTGGCCGCCTTGCCATACTCCTTCGACACCGTCGCGAGAGCGAAGAGCATTGCAGGTCCGCCGACCTCGCTCGCTGCCTTCGCAAGAGCCCTCGCAACCTTCGCTCCGCTCAAGACAGGCGGACCACGCTTCTTCTCGTACGACCTGAAAGCGTCGCGGCGCTCGCGCCCGTAGTCCTCCTCAACGGCGGACGGCGGCGCAGAAGCCATCTCGAGCGCCTTTCTCGCCTCCTCGGAGTGGCCGGTGCGGGAACGAGCGACGGAGCGAGACCTTAGCCTCGTGCCGCTCGTTGAACGCCGGTCGAAGTCGTCGTCGCCCGATGTGTCGCTCATGTCGCGGTAGCTGCGCGACTTGACCGGAGGAGCAGCGGGAGGAGGCTGACTGAAGGCGCTGGAGCGTGACGAGGGGCGTTTGTCGCCGGCTGAGTCGCCTAGCTTAGGCGAGGTCGGCTTCACGTCCGAGGGGCGCGTCGTAAAGAAGCGCGAGACGGAAGACCGGCGGCCAGATGTGCGAGGGTCGGATTCGGCCGGTGGTGCTGAGGGGAGGGGCGGCGAGAGCACTCGAGACGAGGTCTGCGACAACGGGCGAGGAGATACAGAGTCACGCAAGCCCTCCTCGTCTTTGCGAGATGTGAGGCGGTGCTTCGAGGACGAACGAGGCCGGTCAGACTTGAGTGACGGTGGCGGAGACGGATCGCGACGGCTGTAGGAGGAAGAGGGGCGCTTGATGACCGGCTCCTGCTCTTTGCGAAGAGGGTATCCGCCGTAGTCCTCGTCCTTGCGACCGTGAGACTCGCCCTTGTCACGGCGACCAGGAAGCTTGAACGGCGCGGCCGCAGCAAGGTCGGGTGTGCGAGTCTTGCGCGAGTTGTCCCGGTCGGAAGCGGGGTACGGGTCACTGTCCTTCTTGCGGTGGTCATGCAGCTCGTCCTGGTCGCGCGTTCGCAGCTGGTCGTCGCGAGGCGAAAGAGCGCGGGCGAACGGCGGCAGCCCAGCCTTGTCCTCCCGCGCCGAGCTGGATCGCGCATGCTGGACGAGCTGACACGCGTTGTCAAGCTTCGTCATAGCCTCCTCAAAGAGACTCAGCGCAAGTGCAGCGAAGGCCTCGTTGTCAGAGCTAGAAAGCTCTTCTATTTGCCGCTTCGCACGGTCGAGCTGGTCGCAGAGGCGGCCGGCGCGCACTTCGGGTGTCGTAGTCCGTACGACGTCCTTGTCGGAGCGGTCAGAGTTGCCGTCAAGGCGAAGGGAGCTGTGCGGGCGGGACGGGTCGAAGTAGCGCGACATCCTGCGGGTCGAACAGATCAGCCAGCGTCGTGACGGGCCAGCACGCTCAACCCACCTTCTCAGACTGGCCGGACGGACTCGCTAGCCAGCTTCGATGGCGTGTCAAGGCGAAAGAGCAGCAAGCTGATGAGAGACGAAGACGAGGTTCGAGCAGTCCGCGGACTCTCCGGGCAAGCGGCGACGTCGAGCAGTGCGTCCGTATGTCCTTTCAAGCTGGACGAGCATCTTGCCAGCACTTTTGAGCGATGCGAGCGTGAGGACGACGACGAACCCTCGACCCGACGACCCCTCTCTCGTTACCTACCACACACTACCGCTGGAAGGCCTTCCTGCTGCGCTGCAGCTTCCCCGAATACGCTGCCGATGGTGTCTACGGCGGTACAAGCGTGGGCGAGCTCGCCAGGCGACACGCTGTCCACTTCGAGGTGCGCTCCACTCTCGTCGAACTTACGCGACTGGCACGGCGCGCTGTGAGCTGAAGCCCACTTCGGACAGCTGCACAAGCGTGCCAACGCTGCCCGCCGAGGTTCACCAGCTCATCGTGGCCGCCTGCGTCGACTCGGACCCGCTTTACACCTCCCTTCCCCCTCGTTACGAGTTTCTCTGCCGACTCTCGCTTGTGTGCAAATCCTGGAACGCCCTGGTCCTCCCTCTTCTCTACCGGGACGTGCTGCTGGAAACGGAGTCGCAGGCGGCGAGGTTACACCGCTCAATGACGAGGACGCATGGTGGGAGGAACACGACTTTGGCTCGCCATGTGGAAACGCTGAGATTGGGCGCGATCCCTTGGCTCGGGAAGACGTTTAAAGAGATGGCGGACGATCAGGGCGAGGAGGAAGAGGTTGAGGAACACTATCTCTCGGCTGGAGAAGCGACAGACTTCTTCCTTGAGGAGCTGCTGCAGGCGATGTCGGGTCTGAAGGAGCTGTGGATGGCCGGCATCCAACATGTACCGCTGTCTGCCCTGCGGTGGGCACAGAGTGCGTCTTTCTTGTAGCCGTCGACAAGCGATTCGCCATACTGACCACTCTCTAGCAGACCTCGAAGCGCTTCGCATGCTCCGATCGACCATCTGCGACTGCGACGTCTTCTGCGACACTCTTTCCGACCCGGCCGCGACCTTTCCTCGCCTGCGACGTCTCGAGGTGTACGCCAGGTGCATTACCATGTCGACCTCTCGCGTCTTCTTTTCGTCTTCGACTTTCCCCTCGCTCTCGCGCTTCTCCTTCGCCTGCCCATCCGAAGACTCTCCCTCGTCCACTCTCGACGTCTCTCAACTCACCTGCCTGTCGACAATCACGGATGCGCCTCCCTCACTCGCCAAATCCAACTTGCTCTTGCTCGACATGTACCAGATCCCGCTCCGCCTCGCCCTCCCTCACCTGCCCAAGTCGCTCCTCATCCTCCGCCTCAACGACTATTCGCCGCTCACACTGTCCGTACCATGGTTGCTCGTCGACCACGAGACGTCCGACCAACTCGCCTCTCGCCAGCCCAACCTCCGCGAGTTGTGGCTTCCGCAAAGCTACTGCGACTGGCGAGACGACGCGAAAGAGTCAAGGCGGGAGATGGTCAAGATCTGGGTGGACAAGTGGGAGAAGCGTGGCGTCACGGTGGTCTTTGAAGGAGAGGACGAGCGGAATCGCCACCTCGAGCCGGAGCAGCGTATCCTGACGGAGGAGTCGGCTTTCGACTTCCAGTTTGAGCGGTTGTGTAGCCGGGTGGAGCGACTCGCTGCAGAAAGGGCGGCAACTTGACGTTCTCGTAGAGAGCTTGAACGTTCTCGTAGGAGCTTGAAGAGACGAGAGAGGGTATACATTGCGGTCAAGCGCAACGAAAGCGAAAGTCACGAAGCGAGGTGTATGTAGGGCTACAGGCAGTGATGCAAGGAACGAGCAAGCCAGGTGCGAAGGAGAGGGAGGGTACATGCGAGAAAGAGTACGAGGGAGGGAGGAAGGGAAGAGTCCATCGGAGCCAGTCCGACTAGCTAGCTGCGACCGTCTAAGCGCGCTTGGCACGAGCCATCCTCTTCCTCTTCGGGTCCGCGCGGTACCACTGCTGAGCGGCGGACGTTGGCTTGGTCGCGGCCGAGAGCATTGACTGGGTGACTGCGGCGTTAGCAGCAGCGACGACAGGCGGAGGCGACGAGGCCGAGGCAGGGTGGCGATCCTTGAACAGAACGCGGTGGGTCGGCGAATGCGAGACCGGCGAGGCAGCGAGGACGGGCGTCTTCGAAGCGGCAGGAGTTGTGGTCGACGAGGAAGGCGGGGTGGCCTTCACGGGCGGGAACGAGGGCGGGACAAGGGTGGCCGCAGGCGTGTTGGCGGGCGTCGTACCCGAGAGGAGGTTGTAGTTCGAGCCGACGGGGGGAGCGTTAGGGTCGCCGTCCTGGATGATCGAGGTCGCCCAAACCCAGCGCTTTGCGTTCGGCGCAGCCGAGGTCGATTGGACGGGTGCGGCGGTCGTCGTCGACTGATGGATGTGGAAGAGCTTCTCAAAGCCCGCCTCAATCTCCTCGAAGATGTGCTTGGGGTTGAAAGCGGCGAGGCCGTGAGCTGCCGACGTCGTGGTGGCAGCGGCGGGCGCAGCGAGGGTCGTCGGAGCGGCGGCGACAGCAATGGCAGGAGGCGGGACGGTCGTCGACGACGGGGCGGGAGGAGGCGTGGTAGAGGACGAGATGGAGCTCGAGGCCGCCACGGGAGGGAACGAAGGCGGCGTGAGGGCGGCAGCAGGCGTCGTGACCGGGTAGGCGGACGAGCTGAGGAGGTTGGCGTTCTCGCCGACCGGCGGAGCATCCGAAGCGCCGTCCTGGATGATGGACGTGGCCCAAACCCAGCGCCTGCTCTCCTGTTGGCCGTGGAACGCGCGACCGACGGCCTTGTGGCCGAACTTGCGCGCCACAGGTGTCATCGACGTCTTCGGGGCCGACGTAGTGGTCG
Organism: Rhodotorula toruloides NP11; assembly: GCF_000320785.1. Classification (NCBI taxonomy): domain Eukaryota; kingdom Fungi; phylum Basidiomycota; class Microbotryomycetes; order Sporidiobolales; family Sporidiobolaceae; genus Rhodotorula; species Rhodotorula toruloides. The sequence continues at coordinate 201,800 of NW_015622967.1, forward strand.
ACGAGGAGTTGACCGCGACCGGCGCGACAAGGACGTTGGGAGCCTGCGACGCAGCGGGAGTCGTGGCAGCAACGGGAGCGAAAGTCGGCGGGACGAGCGTCGCGGCCGGCGTGTTGAGGACGATGGTCGTCGAAGGCGTGAGGAGATTGGCGTTCTGGCCGATAGGAGGGGCGTCCGTAGCCCCGTCCTGGATGATGCCGGTCGCCCAGACCCAGCGCTTCTTCTCCTGGCGCTCCTCGACATCGTCCTCCTCGTCCTCGAAATCGATCTCCTCGTCAGCGTAGTCGTCCTCCTCATCCTCGTAGTCGCGAGCGATGAGGGCGTGCTCGCGCTGCTTGAATGTCTGGCGAACCTTGGTCAAGAGACCGGTCGTCTGGCTAGCGACCGAGGCAGTCGTCGACGAGGAGGTAGCATTGGCGACAGCGGGAGCGACGGTGCTGCTCGCGCCCACACTGCTGACGGGCGGGAACGACGGAGCGACGAGAGTCGCAGCCGGGGTGTCGGCGGCGATTGTGGTCGACGCTGTCGCAAAGAAGAGTCAGTGGCGCCGCGAACCCACCTGCGAACCCGAGCTTACAGGACAAGAGGTTGGCATTGCTACCGACGGGAGGAGCGCCCGTGGCACCGTCCTGGATGATGCTTGTCGCCCACACCCATCTCTTCGCCATCTTCTCGTGCTTCTGAGCGCGAGAGCGCCTGACGAGCTTGTTGCGAGCTGTTGCATCGTGGGGTCAGCTTCGAACGCACGAACGCAGGAAGCGGAGACTCACGGCCATCGTCCTCTTCGACCGAAAGGTCCGCCTTCTCGACAGCCGGAGCCGGCTTGACGCCGTCCTCGACAACGACAGGCGTCTCAGATGGCTTAGCAGAGGCGGAGGGGTTGCTGCGCTGGGCGACGCGGTCGAGGAGCGCCTCGATGGAACCGCCTTCCGCCGGCTTGGCGGCGACGAGCGAGGACGCCGACGCAAGCGAGAGGAGGACAAGACTGGTGGTGCGCATGTCGTGCTGTGCAGTGGTGCTGTAACGAGTTGGCTGACGGGCGAAAGAGAGGGGATGGCGCGGAGGAGGCTGGTTGCTGGCGAGCGAGAGAGGGTGAAGCGAGCCGGTTGTGGACGGCGAGACCTTGGCGTGTGCGAGTTGCTGGATACAAGGAAGAGCGAGAGAACGCAGGAAGCGCGCTGGGCGACGTCCGGCGAAGCAGCAGCGAGGTGAAGAAGAAAGGGAAGCGGTCGGTGAGCAGGGGAGTGCAAGGGTCAGGTCGCGACCGCAGTCGCCGCCCTGAGCAATCTCTTTCCGTCCGTAGCACCTTGCAATACTCCCTCGTGCGGCCAAGGCACTCGTCGAGCCGGTCTGTCGAGACAGGATGTGCCCTTCCAAAAGCGGGCGAGTGACGGAGGGGCTGGACGGGCTGAGTGTGCTGCCACTGACCGGCGCAGTCGTGCAAGCGGCTCGCCTAGACGCAGCTATCGTGTAGGCCACCCCGGCATATCACCCATCCCGTCGCGAGCGCTGTGCGAGGTGTTGGATCGCCCGTTCGACTTCGAGGCGATGAAGCTGGCAAATCGGCGCAGTCGACTGTGCGGCCGGCAGGACAGGCTCGACTCGGTGCAGAAACCATGTAGATCCTCGGGCGATGCATTCGCGAGCGAAAGAAGAGAGCGGGGCGAGGAGGACCAGGATGAGGTGTTGGACGACGCAGACGAGGGTCGACTCTCTCGTATGCGGCAGCGCGGCTCGGTGACGAGTTGGAGGGTATCACTACTACAATGCGAAGGTAGCTACACACAATGTCCGGAACGGGAGCGGAGTCGAAAGTCCTCCTCCTCACGCTCCTTTCGGCCGCTTCGACTGGTCTCCTCCCGTTCCTCCTGCTCCTGCGGCATCACCGTCACTCTCCCTCGCACGTTTCGCTCCTGCACCTTGTGAGGCGTTCGCAGCCGCCGCGCGGCCGAGAATCGACCCGAGGACGCCGCCAGGCGTTCGTGCCGCACCGGCGCCGGCTGCTTGCGCATTCGACGACGCAGGCGGCGACGCTGCGCCCTTGCCACCGCGCGTAGCTCCTCCTCCTCGTCCTCGCGCAGCACCTCCACGCCCGCCTCGCCCCGCTGCTGCTCCTCCTCGCCCTGCTGCTGCGCCAGCCTGCGATTGTTGCGCAGGCGCTGCTGGCTGAGCTGCCGAGGCCGGTGTCGCCTGAGCGGGCTTGGCAGGCACTGCTGTAGTTGGCGCCGGTGCCGCTGCGGCGCCGGCAGCAGGTGCGGGGGCGGGAGGCGAAGCGGCGGCGGGTGTGGCGGATGCTGCTGGCTTGGCGGCTCCGTCCTCCGGCTTCTTCTGTTGGCCTTCGAGGCGCGCGCGGAGACCGTTGACCGTCTTCTGAAGGAGGGCGTTCTTCATTTGCGCCTGCTTCTCGATCTGCTCCCGCGTCTCCTTCAGGAGCTTCTCGTGCTCCTCCTTCTGCTTCTTCAGCGCTTCGTTGACGGCCTTCTCGATCGCCTGCTGTTGGGACGCGGTGCGCTCCTTCTCGATCGCGGCAACCTTCTCCTTGACGATGGCGTCGATGTTGGGCGGAGGCGCAGCAGAAGAGGCGACTGCGGCCGCGTTGGCCTGCTGTTGAGCCTTGCGGAGGGCGACAGTAAGACGCTCGATAGCCTCCTTCTCCTTCTTGACGGCCTCGGCGGTCGCAGCATCCTTGACCTTGGCGAACTCGGCCTCCATCTCCTTCTTCGACGCTTCGACCGCGTCCGCGATCGCCTTCTTCGCATCCTCGTCGCTCGTCGACTCGCCCGGTGCGGCAGTAGACGTTGCTTCGGCAGCGGCCTTGGCAGCAGCGAGCTCGGCGCGAAGAGTCTCAAGGGTTTGCTCGAGCGGCGCAGTCGCCTCCTTGACAGCCTGAGCGATCGCCTCGTCGCGCTGTGCCGTGAGTTGGGCTTCGGCAGCAGCGACGCGCTCCTTGGCGGCTTCGGCGATCTGCTCTTCGGTCGGTGCAGCCGGGGCAGCCGGTGCGGGAGCGGCTTCGGCGAGTCGGGTCTGGACGGCAGATTCGATGGCGGCGGCGTTGTCGGACGCGACGCTGGCCTTGAGGGTCTCGAGCTCTCCCTTGAGCTTTCGAATCTCGGCCTTCATTTCGCGCTGCGGTGGGTGAGATGAAGAGTGAGGACTGATCTGAAGCGAGGCGAGACGAGGATACTCACGTTGTCGCGGAAGATGGGTGCTTCGCGGGCGGCGAGGCGCTGCAAGGGAAGCTGTCAGTGTCGCCATCGAAACCAGAAGGAAGGAGTTGGACGAACATCGCGTTCTGCCGTCAGAGTCTGCTTTTCCGCCGTCAGGGTCTGCTTCTCCGCCTCAAGCGCGACGAGCTTCTCCTCGAGCGGCTTGACGGCATCGCCTTGAGCATTGTCGTTCTCGGCGAGTCGAGCCTCGAGCGCATTCTTCTCAGCCTGCAGAGCATCGAGGCGGGCTTGCAGTTCGGCGAGCGCTTGCTTCGACTCGGCCTGAGCCTCAGCCTGCGAGAGAACACACGTCAGTTGTGGAGCGGGGCTATAGAAGCCTCTCAAACGCACGACGGCGGCGGCGATGGCGTCGGCGCCACCCGCAGCTTCGAGTTGCTGCTTGAGCTCCTCGACCGTTTTGGTGAGGGTGTTGCGCTCGTCGCGCGTAGTGCGAGCCTGGACCTGGAGATTCTTGAAGCGCTCGAAGCCGTTCTGCCAGTTGCTGCGCATCGACTCGGCCTGCAAAGCGCAAGGATATGTGTCAGCAGCGTCCCTCGAGCGAGACAGGGCGGACAACGCGCCAGCTTGGTCTGCTCCGCGAGCTGGATGTTGAGGGCCGCCTTCTCGGCTTCGGCTGTCGCGAGCGATGCCTGAACCTTCTCGACTTCGCTCTTGAGAACCTGAAGCTCTTCCGGGTCGATCCGCTCGTACTTGGCGAGGATCGTCTGGTTGCGAGTCTTCCACCGTTCGTTGTCCTCCTCGAGCAGTTTCGCCTGATGCTGCGCCGCCTCGAGTTCGGCCTGGAGCATGCGGACCTGCTCCTTGAGGGGCTCAATCTCGGCTTGTGCGGTACGAAGCTGTCCTTCAAGCGTCGCGACCTTGCGCAGGTTCGTCTCGTTCTCGTCGCGCAAGGTGTCGTTGCTCTCGCGGAGAAGCTTAGCGGTGTGAATCGACTCGAGAAGCTCGGCGTGCTGGGCGGAGCTGGCGAGGGCGTCTCCGACCCTCGACCGTTCCTGCGAGTCTAGATGTCAGCGCGGGAAGCTCGGCGGGTGAGTTGCTTGGTGACGCACCTCCTGCAGAGTCTGCCGAGCTTCCTCGAGGCTTCGCGAAGTGAAGTCGAGCTGCTGACGGAGGCGAGTCGTTTCTTGCTTGCTGAAGTCGAGCTGAAGGTCGATGATGTCCTTCTCGCGCCGCAAGTAGCGAATGACCTCGCGAAGCTGCTCGACCGAGCTGCTATGCGAAGCTGCGACGGCCTCGACTGACTCGGCATCTGCGCCGTCGCCTTCGGCAGCGCCCTGCGCAGAACTTGAGCGAGCCTGCAGCTGGATGGCCTGGGCAGAGGCGGTCTCGAGATGCTGAGCGAGCGTCGAATTCTGCTCCTTGAGTTCTTCCGATCTGTGACAGTTGACCATCGTCAGCAAAAAGCGCGCACACGGACATTGGCAAACGCACCGCTTGCGCACTTCGCCAAGCTCCCGCTCAAGGACCGTCTTCTGCCTCGTCCAGCTTTCCTCGGCGGCCGTCAAGTTAGCACGAGCGACCTGGGCGGCAGACTCATGCTCGCGGACGGTGCCGCGGACGCGCTCGAGCTCCTCCTTGACCTCGGTGAGCCGCTTGACGTCCTCGGCATGCGCAACCAGCTCGCGCTCGTACTTGTCGTGGGCGTCCTTCGCAGCTTGCGCTTGTCGCCGCATGTCGTCCTGGGCGGCGAGCTGAGCCTGCCTGGCAGCCTCGTCGGCAGCGCGCAAGCCGGCCATGCCGTCCTCGAACGTCTTGCGCTCCTTTTCGAAGGCGACGCGCTCGGCCTCGATCTGGCGGTGGAGCTCCGAGTTCTGGGCGTTCGAGGCGGTGAGGTCGGTCGTGAGCGAGTGCAGTCGCTCGCGGAGGCTGCTGATCTCGCTCTGCGGGAGAGGCGATGCGCGGTCAGTCTAGGCACTTGCCCTCGAACACGGCAAAGGGTGCATGACGCACGTCCTTCTCAGCAATGGCAGACTCGGTCGAGGTCTTGTACTCCTCGTAGGTCGCCGTGACCTCGCGCAGGCTCTCGCCTTGGGTCTCCGCGATGGCCTGGTACTGCTTGACGTGCTCCTTGGCGCGGTCGAGCTCGCTCCTGACCGCGCGGAGCTCGTTACTAGGGCGAACTTACGTCAGTCGGATGCTGACGCAAGAGGGGAGGCGATGCTCACCGAAGATCCGCAACCGTGACCTGAAGCTGCTCCTCGGCAGACTGAGACGACTCGCCGGACGCCGAGCGCCCTTCGTAGACGGCGAGCTTCTCCTCCTTGGCCTCGACCTGCAGGACGAGATCCTGGACGCGCTGCTCGAGGTGTTGCTGCGAAGTCTCTGCGGCAACGAGCTTCTCGCGCGTCTCGGCGTAGTCGGCGTTCTGCGGGAAACGGAGTCAGGCGTTATACATCTAGCCGATCAGCGATAGCACCCACGAGCTTGTCGATGCGCTCCTGGAAGGTCTTCGACTCGATCTCCTTGCGGAGAGCGAGCTGGCGGTTCGTATCGGACTCCTGGTTGAGTCGCTCCTTGAGCTCGGCACTGAGAGACTGGGTGTCAGCGACCGTCGGTGCGAGCGCGAAGTGTCTGCACTCACGCCTGAGTCTCGAGGCGGGTAACCTGCTCCTCGAGGCGACGGCGGGCGTCGTTGCTGCCACGTTCGAGCTCATTCTGCATCGTCTGCAGGTTGCGCATGAGGTCGGCGAGGTGAGCGCGCTCCTTGCTCAGTGCCGCGTTCTCCTCGCTCAGCCGCTTCTCGACGTTCTTGAGAATCTCCCGCTCCGACTTGAGGTTGGTGTTCTCGTGGCGCAGCTGGTCGGCGGTTCCGCGCAATTCGAAGAGGTCCTCCGACATCTGCGGGGGAGGAGACGAAGTCAGCATCCACACAAGTGCGGGGCGAGAGGGTCATTCACCTTGTGCGTCGCCATGTCGCGCTTGGCGAGCATCTGCTGCAGCTCGAGGTTACGCTTCGACATCTGCGAGACCTCCGTCTTCTGCAAGTCGTACGACTCGGTCAAGAGGCGGAAGCGCTCTGCGCGCAGAGCCGTTCATGAGCGGGTTATTCGCGGGGCGCGCGGAAATGCGAGCTCACCGGCCAGATGTTCTGCCTGCGCCTTGCTCTTCGCCAACTCGGTCCGCGCAGTGGCCGCGTCCTTCTGTGCCTGCGTGAGGTCTTCTCGCAGCTTCTGGGTGTCGATGGCGATCTCGGCCTTGTAAGCGTCGAAGTTGGCCTGAACCTCGGCGAGCATCCTTGACGCTTCAATGTCGCCTGTGAAGCCGTCACCGGCACCGTTCGTCGCGGTTACGGAACCTGCGGCTCCTCCTGCTGCACCTCGCTGCGCCAGCATCCGCCGGAACATGTCACGCTCCTTCTCGTACGCCTCGGTTCTCGCACGCTGCGCTTCGATCTCCTCCTTCAATCGCAGGATGAGCTCGTGCGCCTCCTCGACCGCCTTGTTCTCCTCGCCCTGTCGCCTAGCCGCTGCCTCCTGCTCGCCTTGCTCGAGCTGGTGTCCCATCTGGCGCGTGATCTTGAGCAACTTCTGATTCTGCACCTGAAGCTCGTTGACCGTGCGGAAGGTGACGAGGTGGGCGGAGACGACCGAGTCGGTGTCGCCAATCTCTTCCGCTCGTCGCAGGATGGCAGCCTCGTCCTCGTCAAACTCGTTCGCATCGCCCTGGATCGACGAGTTCTCCTGCGCCGCGAGCACACGAGACAGGGTGCGAACTTGACGGCCGAGATCGGAGAGCTGCTGCGTAAGGATGGTGTTGTCGGTCGAGAGGCGGCTAACGTCGAGGCGGAGAGATTCGGCGCGGCGCTCGGAAGTGTCGCGGTCGGTGAGGGCCTGGGCGAGTTGAGAAGCGAGGTCGGTGGCTTCGGCTGACAGTCGCTCGTATTCGAGCCGCTGCTCGTGCAGGAGAGGTGCCTACGAATGCGAGTTGTCAGCGAAAATGCGATACCTGGAAAGTTGCGCACGAACGCACCCGCTCCTCAATGTCGCCAAGGATTTGCGTGAGCACCTCGCCGAGCCTCTTGGTCTCGGCCCGCTCCCTCGCAAGCTCCTCCTCCATCTTGATGTACTCGCCGTAGATCTCGGCGTAGCTCCGTCCGCTCTTCTGACCGCGCACAGCGAGCTGCGCCGACGGGCTGAGGGCAAACGAGCCTGATGCGATAGAGCCACTTGGCGAGCCGGGGGCGACGGATGAGTCGCGGACGCCATTGGCGAAGGTGAACGAGTTGCCCCGCTCGAGAGCCTCGCGAAGCTCGGCGTTGCGCGACTCGAGCGAGTCTGCCCGCTCGCACTCCTGCAGCAGCTGGTCCTTGAGCTCCTCCTCCTTCTCCTGCAACGCTGCCCTCTCCTCCTCGAGCGCCTTCTCGACATCCTCCACCCGCTTCTTTCGCTCCTCCTCCCGCTTCTCCATCAAGTCGACCAATCGCCTCATGCTCGACATCTCCGTCGCAAACTGGTTCTCGCTGCTGGCGAGCTCGCCTCGAACCTTGGCGAGTTCGGCGATTGTCTCCTCATGCCGCTTCTCGAGCGTCTCGTGCGCCTTGCGGAGACCCTCCAGCGACGACTTGGCTGCGCGTTCCTCGATCGTCTTCGTCTCGAGCTGCTCGCGGAGCTGGACAAGCTCCTCGTGCTTTTCGTGACGGTAGGTCGACCATTCCGCCCGTCCACGCTCGAGTTCGCTCGTAAGGAAGGACTTGTCGGCTTCGAGGGACGATACGGTGCTCTGGAGAGTCTGGATGCGGAGGAGGGAGGTGCGCGAGGTGCTGGACGCTTCGGCGAGTTGACCTTCGAGTTCCGAGTTGGTCGTTCGGAGGGCAGTGTACGACGTCCGTAGCGACTCGAGCGATTCTGCATAAACCAAGAACTCGTCAGTAAGTCCGTGAGCGGCAGGATCTCCTGCATCGCCCGTCGACACCAGCAAGGATGGAGCCGATGCGAGACGCACCTTCAACAGACGCCCGTTCGCGCTGCTCCTTCTCGACTGCCTCGATCAGGTCCCGCTTCTCCCGTTCACACTGCTCCAGCTTCTTCCTAGCCTCCTCCTCGACGCCCTGGTCTCCCTTTCTCCGCTCATCTTGTTGAGCAACCCGCCTCTCTGCCTCCTCCCTCTTCGCGCGCTCCTGTTCCGCCTTAGTCTTGGCAGATGCAAGCTCGCCTCGGACACTCGCGAGGTCCTGTTCGGCCGCCGAGAGCTTCGACGAGAGGTCGTGCAGCGCCTGTTCCGACTCGAGTTGCTGGCGAGTCGATACGGCGCGGAGAGACTCGAGCTGCTGCTGGAGGTCGTCGCCAGCTGGCGCAGCGAGCTCAGCCATCGTAGCAAGGCGTATCTAGCTCGCGCCTGTCGCTCCAGTCGAGGCGAGCAGGTCGTCGGGGTATAAGGGAGTGGGGACGAGAATGTAATCGATCCATTACAACTCGAGTTGTATTGCTTTAATAGGCTCAGAGTGGGCGGTCGCTGCTTGTTCATTCAGTTCGTCTTGCACAGGGCAGATAAGCTTCAGTCGTCTACTACAGGTTCCAGGGCATGCGCGAAATAAAGAGAGAGAGGGATGTCAAGGCAATGTCAAGGCGAGCGACGAGGGATGGAGGGAAACTCGTGAGGCGAGAACAAGTTTGTCGCTGATGGAGTATAGACAGAGCCGGTGTTGCGTACAGACATGGACGAGACGGAGGGAGAAGCATGGCGAAAGCCGGATGCGCTGAAGCGAGGAGTGCGGAGGGAAAAGGGAGACCGGACAGGCAGGGAAGCGTCTCCATGCGAAGACTCCGTGCGAGGACGAGCCTCTACGCCGACGCAAGAGCGGCGTTCGTCGCAGGTGGAGACGAAGCGACGATGTAGTCGAGGTAGGCAGAGTCGGAGGAGGTGAGACCGGTCGTCTTGCTGGGAGGGCTCGTCGGCGGCGAGCTGGCGGAAGTGGCGAGGTCAGTACTCGTCCTATAACGCGAGGAAGGCATGCTGCGAGACTCACGCAACCATGCCGGTCATCATCGATCCAAGCGCACGCAAGTCCTCGCTGAGCGGCCTGTCGAGGGATTGCTGGACGCCGAGCAAGCCGCCGCCACTTGAAGCCGTCGCATCGTGCGCGTCGAACGAAGGTAGGGCGATCGGCGGAGTTGTGGGGGAGGTCGACTCGCCGACGTAGGCGAGAGATGCGTCTGGCTCGACGAGATACGGTGCAGGCGATGCGGCCAGCTCAGGTGCGGTCGCCTCGTCCGCGACAACAACCGCCTGCACAGGCATCGGAGGTACTGGCGCCGACGGCAACGGAACTGCCGGGACAGCAGGGTGAGCCTTCGCCGCGTCGTCGTCGTCGCCAAGTCCGAACTCGATGTCGTTCATCTGGCTTAGCAGCTGGTCGATGTCGGCGCTCAAGCGCCGCTTGCCGCCGCTTCTCGTCCATGGCGTCGCAAGAGGCCACCCGGCAGGCGTGACGGGCGCGGAGGCTGGGTAGCGAGGCGTTGTTGGCGGTTGCGGGAAGGCCGACGGCGATACGACTTCGCCCGTTGCTGGACTGTCGTTCGCCGATGATGATGCAGTTGGCGGCGAGCGAGGAGTTGCAGGCGCCGCGGGAGGAAGGATGCCTGCCGGGAAGGCGAGAGCGGAGAAGTCGGAAGATGCGGCACCCTCCACAGGCGGCAACGCAGCCGACCCTTGTACGGCGTTTTGACTCAACGGAGCGGCAGGCTGCTCGTGACCTTCGAAGCGGGTGCCGCTGAAGAGGGGTTGGGCCTCTAGCGGAGTACCCACGGGAGATGCCTCGCCAACCGCCGCCGCGTTCCAGCTGTCCAGTGTCGTCTCCTCAGACGGCGAGAAGGGCGGCAGCTGCGGAGCGGTCGTCACGCTGGCGGCGAGAGACGGCGGGAACGGCGGCAGAGGCTCATCTGCTGCGAAGTCGCGCGGCAGCGATCCAGAGACGGAGGGACGGCGTGGTCGGGCAACGTCGAGGCTTTGCTTGCGAGGGGGATGCGGTGAAGGCTGCACGTGTTCGGCTTGAGCCGGCTCGGGGCCTGTTGGAGGAATCGCTGCGTCGAAAGGCTGGATCGGCAAAGGCGGTTCCGGCGAAGTAGCTGGATGCACGGGGATTAGCGGAGGCTCGCAACAGAGCCAGGACGCGTACTCACGATCAGACTTGCGCGACTTGCTCCGGCCAAACTTGCCGAAGAAGCTGCCGAGCGGACTCTTCGACCCAGACGACTCTTCGGACGCGTCGGCTGGTGAGCCCGCCTTGCCCGCGTCGATGCTCTTGCTTCGACTGCCCCATTTGCCGTTTCGCAGCGACTTGAGCGGGCCAGGCGAACGAGGTTGAGGGGCCGGCGTTTCCTCCTTCGCGGGCGGCGGAGGCGGCACGATGTCTGCGAAGCTTGTTGGAGGTACCGGTGCAGGTTCAGGCGAGAGAGGAAGCGGGGGAGGCGCGGGCCATGACGGACTAGCTGAAGGCAGGGTCGGGACAGGAGCTTCTTCTGGTTCAGGCGAAGGCGAAGCGAAAGCGGCGATGGTCTCGGGCAGGGGCGATGGCGGCAACGCGACGAGATGCGGTTGCGGATGTCCCGCCGGCTTGTGCAACGACGACGACCGCGGAATGCGAGGTCGCTCTGCTGGCGGAGCTGCGAGCGTCTCTGCCCGAGGCTCGTCGGGAAGGCCAGGCGCGGGTACCGGGGCGAAATCGAGCTGCCGTGCGGGACTCTCGGCTTGCTCGAAGTCGAAGCGAGGCGATGAGCCAAGGTCGGGCGAAGCGGGTGCCCCGTACCGGAAGGCTCGACGACTGGCGAGAAGCGAAGGTCCGGCTTGCGGCTCATCCGCCTGCGCAAGGACCGTCGAAGGCGAATGCGGCATCCTGCTCGTCGGAAGAGCGCGTGGCGACAGCTCAGCGAGAGCTCGTTCGAGGTCGTCAAGGTTGCGCTCGAGTCCGACAGCCGATGACCCTTCGCTGACGTCGCCTTCCTCCTCGGCGAGCGGCGCAATCGACGACAGCGACGACGACGCCGACATGGACGGGTCGACGACAGGCGGGATGTTCGTCCAGCCGTGACGCTGCTTCCGCTGAGGGACGAACTCGGGCGACATGGATGCCGTGGTCGAGGGCGGGCGGACCGTGAAGTTGATCGTGCTGATCGACGTCTTGCTCGAGTGCGAGGCGAGGAACGGCGAGGTTTGGGCGCGCTCCTCCCCGCTCGAACTCGAAGCAGCAGGCGCGACAGCCTCCTGCACCGCATCACGCGAGACGTCCGCGGCAGACTCGCTCTTGCCGTCCAGCCGGATGGGCGATGCGAGATAAGGGGGATGTGTCGGTGCAGTAGGTGTGGACGGACTAAGCATCGCTTGGACGTCCGCGACGTCGTCCTGCGGTGGCGGCAAACCTCGCTCGTCGAGACTCTCGTCGTCGGGACGACGTTCGACGATACCGGGCGGAGCGTCGTCGAGGGTTGCGAGGTTCTGCGAGCCTGTGAAGCCGAGGCCGGTCGTCTCGATGACCTCGCGCTCGTCACAGCGAGGAACCGTGTCGTCCGCCGCAATCGACCGCCAAGTCGCCTCGTCCGAGCCGAACACGTCGCCCAGCGGATCCTTTACGCCGGAAGCCTGCTGATCGAGCTGTTCGCTCTCAGTCGTCTGTACGCCATACCGCGAATCGTCCGAATCGCTGTCCGCGTCTTCCGCCTTGGGCGGTTCGTCGTCGTCCAGCGCCTGATAGCCCGCATGCTCGGCCTCCTGCTCGAGGAGAGGTGTGTCGTCCGTTCCTCGCTCGCTTGAGTCGAGCTGCGTCGAAGCGTTTGAGGCAGGACGGGAGGGGAGTGAGCTTGGCGAGCGGGAGTACGTCGGTCGCTCGGGCCCGACGATGTCGTCCTTGTCGACGATGGACGAGTCCACGAGTGCCGCCTCGGTAGGAGGTGCCGCCTCGTCATGCCGCAGAGGCTGGAGGTCGCGCGAGTCGATTAGCGGCGTCTTCTCCAGGTCTTCAACAGTCCGGTCCGTCTCGTCGTCCACCGCCTCGCGCTCAGTTCGAGGACTGGGCTCAGGACTGTGTCCCGCAAGCCCCGCGAGGGAGAAGCTCGACTCGGCCGACTCGAGGTTCTGCGACTGCACGATGGGCGAGACGAAGCCTCCTGTCGACGTAGTCAACAACCGCGTGCGGCTAGAAGGCGTCGTCTGCTCGTCGACGCTGCGCGCGTGAGGAGACGGGATGGCGCTACCCTGGTCGACGCCGAGTCCTCGCGCTTCCGGTTGCTGAGGCGTCTTGGCCGCGACGAGGTTCGGGAGGTGCAGCTCCTGCCATGCCTTCTCCGTCTCCGGCGCCTTGCCCGCCTCCATTTCGCGCGAGGCAGGGACAGTTGGGATGACAGGCGTTGGCGCAGCGCTTGCGAGCCAAGCTTCGTACCACTTGCCCTGCCTCGTCGAAGCGTGGATGTCGAACTCGATCTTGCCGACGACGACTGACGCGCCGTACGAGGGAAGCGAAGGACCGGCTGAGAAGAGGGAGGGCGCAAAGTGGGACGAGGCGTAGGAAGCGGAGCGGAGACCGCCGGCTGAGTGAGGTGGGGCGGAGTACATGTACGACGAGGAGCGGTGGTTGCGCGGGGCGTTCGAGGCCGAGCGGACTGAGTGGCGTGAAGAATGTCGCTGGTGTCGGGGCGGGAGGTTCGGAGGAAGCGACGTGAATCGCTTCGAGAAGCGGGCGTTTGGCGAGGTCAGCGCAGACGGTAGTCCTCGACCAAGTCCCGCCTGCGCGAGCGACGACGGCCGACTCGCAGACGCGTTCTGCTTGTCCTTGACCGATCCTTCTGCCGCGCCTGTCGCAGCCGAGTAGACGGATCCGTCGCCGCTGGCACCCGCATCGCTCGACTGGCTGACCGGCTCGTTCTCGTCGGAGAGGATGGCGTTGTCGCTCTCCGACGTCTGTCGCTGTCGTGGCGGCTGCTGGTCGTGCTGAACGGGGATAGGCGGAACAGGCGGCGGGACGTCCGAGTAGTCTGCCTCTCCCTCCTCGTCCGAGTACCCCATCTCAGCCTCCTGCTGCCGCAAGAACGCCATCTCCCGCTCCGCTTCCTCTTCCGCAAACAGCTGCGCCCAAAGCATGCTCCACGCCGTCTCGCTTATCCTCGGTCCGCCTTCGCCGGCGAAGCCAGATGCTTGCGGAAAAGGCTGCTGCGTCGAGGGGTCGGTGGTCGAAAGGAGGTAGAGGACGAGGCCGCCGGAAGAGGGTAGGCCGTATTCGCGAGCGATTGCGGCGAGTTGGGAGGAGAGAGTTGGGTAGAGAGGGACGAGGGTTCCGCGGCTGTGGGCGTCCAAGTGGTCAGCCTTCGGATCGAGTCGTTGCATAGCAGGACCAGCGCACCGGAAGTGCTTGGGAGGACCGTAGCCAGATGCGGACGGATTCGACCTCGGATGAGGCGGATCATGCGGCAAGTGTCCGGGCGGGACGACCGTCAACAAGAACCTCGAGCTGGCTCCTGCAGGAGGCTGCGCAGCGCTTGACGGCCCGCTGCCATTGAGAGCGAGAGGAGCGACAGGCTCGCTTCTTCGCCCGCTGCTAAGTCCGGATGTAGTCGCTCGTCGGCGGTAGGGCGAGCCGGTCGTGGAGCGTGTCGAGGAGGTGTATCCGAGTACGGAGCGGCTGAGCTGCGGCGAAGGTGCGGTGGACGGAGGGAGAGAGCGAGCAGAGAGGTGCGAAGTCGAAGTCGAGGGTTGCTGGAGGTCGAGAGGAGGTGGGCGAGCAGCGCCGCTGGTCCCAGTCTGCCGCTGCGACTGCTTAAGCTCCTGCCGCTCCTCCTCGCCCTCTGCAGGCTCGCGCACGCCGACATCCACCTCGCCAAGCGATTCCTCCGCGACCCGGGCCCGCAAGTCCACCTCGCCCGCAGAGTCCGCCGCCAATGCGCTCATCTCGCCCGACAATGGTGAACCCGTACTCCCGTCCAGTCGCTTGACCGAAGCGAGGTCGAGCGGTCGCGGGACAGGTCGACTTCGGGACGGGGAGGAGTCGACGCTCGACGGGTCGAAGTGGGCGAGATCAGGCATCCGGTGCGGCCGCTCGCTCGTCTAGCTGGACTGGATCGGTGTCCGTGCGCCTGTAGAGGTCGTCCCAGCGCTCGGAGCGGGTCTCGGGGTCGCAAATCTGCCGCGAGTCGCCGAAAAGAGGGTGGTGGAGAGCGCCTGGGTCGCAGAGACGTGTCGGACGCGTTCTGCGCCGGTACAAGTGGTCAGTCCCGTCCTGTGAGTCTATCCCGCGCGCGAGTTGAACGCACCAGGCTGTTGCGTCGCCGAGAAGCACGCGACTTGTCCTTCGCTTCAATCGACGACGGAGCGGGGCGGGGTGGGTCGGCTGCGGGAAGACTTTGCGCGGGCTGCGTCTGTCCCGTCGAGCAACGAGCGTCCGTAGCAGTCCCAGCGAGGAGCAGCAAACAGTTGAAGCGAACTCGTCGCGGGACGGACTCTGCTCGTTCCGAGACTGTCGCAGCGAGCGCTCTCGGTTGCGCGGGCCAAGAGGCAACCTGGCGATCGCGGGACGCGAGAAAATAAGAATGGGAGCCGGGCGTCCTGCCGCGCTCGTCCGCGACGAAAATGCCAAAAGAACCTGCTGCTGCTCTGCTCCTCGCGCTTCTTTCGCTCGTTTGTCCAGGTCAGCAGGTCCTATTCGACGTTTCTGCAACGCAGGAAGTGCATTCCGCGCAACTCGAAGCTTGATTCACCACTCTCGAGAACGACGTTCCCGGAACGCTTCCCTCTCGTCGCGCGACTCGCTTGTCATTTTCCCGCTGGCTATGGATCTGCATCGCGAGCGAGGAGTGCGTCGTCTTTATCGCCGCGCGAGCGTGGAGATCCGCGCGACGACGTCGACCTCGAGCGAGACGAACGCACAAAGGAGGACCTTCGCAATCCTCCTCCTCGTCCTTCCTTCTCTCCGCCAACGAAGCGCAGAGAACAAGTCCGCTCAAAGGGGTCGAAAGAAGCGAGGCTCGCATCGAGCCAGTCCATCGCGCGGCATGCGGGGCATCTTGTTGTGGTCAAGGAAAAACAAGCGGACGGTGTCGCGACGTGCGGAGAGGTGTTTTGGGGTCCTCGCAGGCGAGCGAGCGAGCAGAGCGTGAGAGAGTGTGAAGAGAGGCTGCTGGAGGAGAGTACGATACAGTCTTTGCAAAGCGGTTCGTCAAGGAGATGAGAAACGACAAGTCAAAACAGTGCGAGAGCGTGAGGAGGCGCTACAACCGTCGTAAGTAAGCGTGCGAGAGAACCCTGTACAGTACACCTAGTCAAACAACCATCGCGATGCCCATCGACGTTCAGGCGCCCAAGATCCCGACCACATCCTCGAAGCTCAACTTGCCCTTCGTGTGCCCGTACGCCGACGATCTGGCCGACCCCGATCGCGCCCACATCCTGTCGCGCATCTCTTGCGCGCCCCAACCTCCTTCATCCGGGTCCGGGCTGACCTGATCCCGCTCCTCAACCTCGTCCTCGTCCTCCTCGTCGGCGCACAACTCGAGCATCCTCAACCCAACTCCTTCCGCCCCTCCACCGCCTCCGCGCTGAGTAGGCGACTCGTCTTCCGCCTCCCCGTCGTCCTCTGCGCCAGGTGTGCGAGGAAACGTCGCTCGAGGCGTAACGAGCGTCGAACTTGGCGTTCCCGTCGTGCCGCGAGGGGTGCGGAGTTTGTCTGAGGCGAGCGGCGTGGCGGTCAGGTATGAGGAGTAGATGTCGTTGGCGAGGTGGGCGGAGGAAGGGGGGTTGGGTGTGCAGGGGCGGAGGGGAGGCTCGAAGGCGCCTGAGGAGGAGGTGGTGGGCTCGACGATGAATGGAGACTCGGGAGCGGCGGCGGTAGAAGGGAAACAGGGAGAGATGGGAGAGGGTTGGGCGGATGAAGCGAGAGACGAGACGGAGGACGAGAGCGAAGGCGTGCCGGTCCCGGTTCGGCTGCTCGTACGCGTACACGGAGGACGGGAAGTCGTCCTCGGCGGGGGCCTCACCACGCGCTCTCGCTCCTCCTCCTCCTCCGCCTGTGCACGTCCCTCCAGTCGCGCAGCCGCCTCGCTCCGACCCAGCTTCCGCCCGGCCTTCTTCTCCCTCCTAGCCTGCCTCTCGCGCTCCTTCGCGCGCCTCTCCGCCTCCCTCTCCACGCGCCTGTAGTGGCTCTCCGAGCCCGACTCTGCCATTCCTCCGCTCGTACCGCTCCTCAAACTCGCCCCGTCACTCGACGACGACGAACTACTCGCCGCTCCCGCTCCGTCTTCGACTCCACTCGACCCCGCTGCGCTCCCACCTCCACAAAGCGCATTCAACGCATCAGCCTGCGCACAAGCCCTCCCGCAGTAGATCGAGTCTTCCTCGGCCTCGTTTCCGCAGAAACACCTGTCGAGGGGCGTCGACGGACTCGCTGCGATGGAAGCGAGGAGCGAGAGTTGAGAGTCGCGTTGTTCGAAGGAGAGGGTACCGAATGCGCCGCCGGGGAGGACGTTGCGCTGGAGGTTGAGGGCTTGGGTGGGAGAGTACGAGGCCGAGGAGCGGTAGCGCGTTCGTTCGCGCAGGAGGGCGGTCGAGTCGGTTCGTCCGTATCCGCGGGGAGGAGAAGCCTCGTTGTCCTTTCCGGCGAGCGGGTGGAACGCGGCGAGTTCGTCGTACAACTCGTCGAGGACGCTCCCAGCATCCGAGTACTCGCGTCCCTCGTCCTCGTCCTCGCAGTCCGGGCCCTCGTCGAACGCGTCGCTGGTGCAGGACGTGTAAGCGCTGCGAGTGCCCGCGCTGCTGCTGCTGGTCGAGGCGTACGCGTGCCCTCTACCGCGCGACGAGGAGGACGAGGAAGCGGTCGAAGTCGAGGTCGAGGGGTTGTGTGAGCGGTGCGCGTGTGCGAGCGAGTCTTGTCGGACTGGGTAGTCGAACGCGGCTGCGAGTTTGCTGGACGAGGAGGGGGACGAGGTCGACGCGTGTGCCGGAGACGAGGGGAAGGTGAACGAGGAAGCGGACGACGGTGGTGAGCGGAGTGCGTCCATGGCCTGAGCGTGTGTAGCCTCGTGTAGTAACAGTAGCAACAGTCGCAACAGTCACAGCAAGCAGCCAGGAGGTGTGAAAGGAGGGTTGTCGCCCGCTCGCAGCGAGTCTCGCGTCGGTCCCAATCAAAACTTCTTTCAGGGCAACCACCAACTCGAAACTCGAGCCGTTGGAACATTCCGCGAGCAAACGCATGCCGCCGCTTCAACCTTGCCGCCGTTGGCAGGGGCACGCACTCTCCTGCTCAACTCGACAGCGTTGGTCCCGCCGCTCCTCCCTCTCGAGCTGCTGTCCTCGCCTGGTCCTCGTCCACCGGCGACCTCGACACCCTGCATACACACGGCCAGCGTCCGCAACCCTCGTACCCCGCATCCGCCACAACCCGCAGGCAACGCCGGCCAAAACAGAAGAAGGAGAGGTCCAACACACGCCGCCACCCTCTCTCGGCGGCCGGCCGAGGAAAGTCTCCCTCGACAGAGGTGTCTTGTCCGTTGTTCTTGCGACCGGTATGTTAATGAAGAACCGATGAGGCTTGTACGTGGGCGGAAGTGAGTACGGCACGCGAAGAGGAGGAGCAGGCGAGCAGGCGCAGGAGGGAAAGCGAGACGAGTCCGCTTCGCCGGTGAACTGCGTTGAGCAAGTCTTGTGAGTTAGTTAGCAGTTGCGAGAGTTGCAATGCAAAGCTCTGCAGACACGAGACTCGTCTCGCTTCGTCCGGCAGGTCCTTTTCTTCCTGCGAGACCAGCAGAGTCCGCGAGGTCTGCCTCCGAAGCTGGTCGTGCCTCCGTCGCAGCAAGTCACCGAATAGACCCGACCGCTCGCAGCCTCCACAAAGCCGACCCGCAAGAAGCCGCAGCGAAGCGAGCGAAGAATCCGTCTCGAGAGCAGACCGAACGAGGCAGTGGGTACTTCGGGCGGGCAAGCGATATCGGCTGGAGCAGTCGGCTAATCGGAGCAGTGTCGGTGTTCCTCAAGCAGCCGAGCGGACAGTGAGCTGGTTGTGGTGAAGAGGAGGTCGAGGAGGAGGAGGAGGTTCGACCAACACCATTCTCACGCTGTCGCCCTATCTGACTCTTGCTACTCCTAGACTGCTTTCTAAAGTGCTCTCTCACCTGCTCTCAACGCCACGCTCGCTCTCTCACTCCCTCTCACTCGCTCCCCACCTCCCATCTCCGAGCACTTCTCACTCCCTCCCACTCCGCTCGTCCAGGCGTCCGATGACTCCCACGAACGGCTCGACCGATCCTCGAGAAGGAGACGAGCGTATCAAGGCGGTTTTGCGGCAGGCGACCGAGTTGGCGAACGAAGTGGACCCGCTGTTTACGTGGGAAGAGCTGTGCGAGATCGTTGCCGAGTGGTGCGTCAAGTCTCTCTTCTTTCTGAATAATGTGGGCTGAGAAGGCGCGCGACAAGCAGCCGCCTCGAACTCCTCGAACGACACCCACGCCTCGAGGATCTCTACACCACGACCTTCAACCCACTAATCAAGTCCCTCTACGGCTCGACCGAGTCGTACCTGCGCACACAACTCGGGTGGGGAAGAGAACCGGAGAAGAAGGAGGAGGAGGAGAGGGAGTATTGGACGAGAGGGGGGGTGACGAATGTCAGGAGGAATGATTGGCCTTATGCGGTTCCGAAGGATGTTAGGTGCGTGCGGTGTTTCTGAAAGTGTGGGAAAAAGTGCTGACGAGGTTTGGTGTGGGCAGACACTACGTCGTCTGGGTTCCCCTCCCCCTCTTCCACCCAGCACTCTGCACCCCCCGCCCTACGAACCTACTCGACCTCCCCCCCTCTCCCTCCCAAAGCGGCACCTCCACACCCTCCGGCTCATCACGCACCAACCCGCTCGCAAAACCATTCGCCCCTCCGCTCCCCCACGAACCGTCCATCTGCTCGTCGTTGTCGCCGAGTGTGAGTAGGGTGGGAAGGGCGAGTGTGGCGCCTACGAAGGGGAGCTGGGATTTCGTGTGTCGGAATGGGCTGGGAGGACTGACGGGACGGGCGGAGGAGTGGTGGCGCGTGCGAAGGAGGGAGAAAGAGCGCCAAAGGGGGG
The DNA here is from genome assembly GCF_000320785.1 of Rhodotorula toruloides NP11. Classification (NCBI taxonomy): domain Eukaryota; kingdom Fungi; phylum Basidiomycota; class Microbotryomycetes; order Sporidiobolales; family Sporidiobolaceae; genus Rhodotorula; species Rhodotorula toruloides. The sequence goes on from NW_015622967.1 coordinate 221,051, forward strand.
TACAGGACGATGGAGGGATGGGAGCGGGGGAGAACGATCAGCAGGGAGCGAGGAGGAGTGAGGAGTACGACGAGAAGCAGGGCCCGGAGAAGGAGATCCGCGCGTTTGTGCTGAAGAAGTGGAGGGTCGAGGATGGGTGGGAGACGGCTTGGTGCGTTTTTGCGCGGCGCTCTTCGTTGGTGATGACCCTCTACGCAGCGGAGTGTGGACTGACTATTTTGGCACGTCCTTGCCACGCACAGGTTCGCCAACCCACCAGGCCTTCAAAGCGTCCCCGGCCTGGCGCACTTCCACGTCCTCGCACGAAGACATCCCGTCACGAACGGCACATCCGAGTAGAGCTCCTTGCATTGCATCTATCGCATCTTCTTGCGAGAGAGGTCGACCTGGTCGTCGAGCGAGGAGTCCGTTCGGTTCTGCTTGACCACTCGCTTTCGCTGCCTGCCGTTCTCTGCTTCCTTGAGCTGCTCAGCGTGCCCGACTGAACCCATCGAACACCTGCCACATCCCTCCCTCGCCTCCCTCACCTCTTCATCTCCCCACCTCCCGCTCATCGCAGTTCAACCGACGACCTCACGCACACTGCTTGCGCGCACGGCCGGGAGCCAAGATGGACTGCCTGAAAGCGGTGCAGGCGTACGTAGACAAGGTCGTCACCAACACGAGCGGGATCAAGGTCTTGTTGCTTGATGCCGACACGGTGCGTTTCGCTTGCCCTTCTCTCCTCGCTCGTACTGACCGCCGAGACGTGATTGGCATAGACTCCTATCGTATCGCTCGCAACGACCCAATCTCACCTCCTCTCGCATGAAGTCTACCTCACAGACCGAATCGACAATCCCGCTCGCCATTCGCTTCCCTCCTCTTCATCCGACGCTGCTTCGTCCAGCGCCGCAGCGTATCCGCCAGCAGCGAGTAGTTCGAAGGGGATCGAGCGGCTACCCCACCTGAAGTGTGTGTGCTTCTTGAGGCCGACGGAGGAGAGTATCGAGGCTTGCGAGAGGGAGTTGAGGCAGGGGCGGTTTGGGGGATACTGGCTTTGTGCGTGAGGGTTTCTCATACGTCTGCTCAGGTGACGGCTGACGGTGTTCTTGGGCTGGGTCGCCCGGACATCGCGCACAGACTTCACGAATGTCTTGAGCAAGGCGCAGATTGAGCGGTTAGCGGAGGCGGACGAGCACGAGCTGGTCAAGGAGGTACAGGTGCGTTGCGGAGGAACCGACATTGTTTGAGGCTCGGGTCAGGATGGCCTCGTGAAGCTGGCTGAAACTGATCCGTCCTCGCAGGAGTACTTCTGCGACTATTCGCCCCTCACATCCTCACACTTCTCGCTATCCATCCTCCCGACACCTCTGCATCCAGCGCCCAACCAGCGCGTCATGCCCCTTTACGGCGACTCTCCCCAAACCTTCTCGCCTCACTCTCCCGTCTTCCAACGCCACCTCGAAGGCCTCACCTCCGTTCTCCTCTCGCTCAAGAAGCGTCCAATAATCCGCTACGAGCGCATGTCGCCTATGGCACGACGACTGGGGCAAGAACTCGTCTACCAGATGAACCAGGGCCAGCCGGACTTGTGGGAGTTTCGAAAGACGGCCACTGCACCGTTGTTGCTCATCTTGGATCGGAGAAACGACCCGGTCACGCCGCTGTTGACGCAGTGGACGTATCAGGCGATGGTGCATGAGTTGTTGGGCATCACGAACGGGAGGGTCAGCTTGGCGGATGCGCCGGATGTGCGAGACGAGCTGAAGGTGCGTCCGAGCCTCATGTGCTGCAGTCAGCAGCGCTCATACTCTCCTCGCGTGTCGCGTGTGCAGGAGATCGTCCTCTCGCCTGAGCAAGACCAGTTCTTCGCCGCGAACCTGTACGACAACTTTGGCGACCTCGGCGCGCACCTCTCGGCGTACGTACAAGATTACTCGACTCGCTCGGCCAGCTCGGCGGCGAGCAAGATCGAAACTGTCCAAGATATGAAGCGGTGCGTCCGGCGGCTTCGCTTGCGAGCGGGAGGTTCGTTACTGATTCTCCTGTGACCCTCCTCACGCAGCTTCATCGACGAGTACCCCGAGTTCCGCAAGCTCGGCAGCAACGTCTCGAAGCACGTTGCGCTCGTCGGCGAACTCTCGCGACTCGTGAACGTGCGACACCTGCTGCAGGTCTCGGAGCTCGAGCAGAGTCTGGCCAGCAACGAGAGTCACGGGACCGATCTCAAGGTGCGTGCGAGATTGATGTTCGGCGTTCCGCCCAGTACAAACATCGCCGAATGGCTGATCCTTGTTGTCTTGCGCTACAGGCTGTCCGAGAAGCCATCATCGCGCCCGAAATCCCGCAAGAAGCCAAGCTCCGCCTCGCCGTTCTCTATGCCTTGCGATACCAGAAGATGCCGCAGAACCAGATCGCTGGAGTCGTTGACTTGCTCAAGCAGCAGGGCGTCCCAGATGCCGAGGTGAGCGAGCTGTCCCGAGTGAATCTCCTCGAGCTGACGAAACTCTCGAGCAGATGGTGCACATCCTGCTCAACTTCGCCGGTGCGGATCAGCGGCAGGACGACCTGTTCGGCAACGAGAACTTCTTCAGCAAGGGGAAGAGCGCGCTCAAGGGATTGAAGGTGCGAAGCCTCCTCCTTCTATTCAATCCTCGAGCGTCACTGACGCTAAGAGCTCTCAGGGCGTGGACAATGTCTACACGCAACATACGCCGCACCTCATGGAGACGATCGACTTGCTACTGAAGGGTCGGCTGAAAGAGTCGAGCTATCCCTACATTGACGGCCAGAACGTCTCGCCGCAAGGGATGTCACGGTGCGCTGGGCTCGTGAACCGTGTCGAATTGCCGCGCTAACTCGGCTGTGCGTTCTCAGCCCGCAAGACATCATCCTCTTCATCGTTGGCGGCACGACCTACGAGGAAGCGAAAGCCGTCGCCCAGCTCAATGCGCAATTTGCAACGGGCCAGCACTTGTCCGGCTCGATGGGCCCCTCGGGACCCGTCAGCGCAGGAACCAGGATCATCCTCGGCGGGACCTGCGTGCACAACTCGAAGAGGTGAGTTGACGTTCGCAGCAGATTGGGAGAGGCCTTGAGCTGGCCTTGGCGCTCTCCCTTGCTCCTTCGCGCTGACAAGTCAACTCATCTGGACCTTGCAGCTTCCTCACGATGGTCCGCGACGCCGCTTTCGCGTTCGGCTCCTCTTTCTCCGCCCCTTTTCCCGTCGCCATCACCCCTGCACCGTCTTCCAGCGCCGCCGCACCCCCATCCGCCCTCTCCCCACCGCGCGAGTCCTCCCAGCCTCCGCAGAACTTCAACCTCTCGCTCGGTCCAATCCAGCTCAACGTAGGGGGACAGGCGGGTAACACGATCGAGGCGGGTGTTGACGCGGCGCGGGATGGGCTGCGAGATGTGTTCGGGAAGATCAGGAGTAAGGTGGACGGGGTGAGGCTGTAGCTCGCGTGGGTGCGAATGGACACTCTGTTGACGTTGCAACGCTCCAAGCCGGTGGAAGCAACACTTGTTCGGAAAACTCGCGAGCTCGCAGACGCACGAGATGGTCAAGCAAATCCTGTTCCTGGCAATACATGAGGGGCGCGAGGAGATGCGTGTGAAGGAGCGCATGGCGCTCGGAAAGGGAATGGAGGAAGTGGCAAAGAGAGAGCGAGAGCGAAAGGGTATGCGAGCGAATGTATAGATGAATGAGGAAGCGTGGACGGAGTGAGAAATGCGAAAGGTGGACAGATCGGCACGACTGGCGGCGGGCGAGGAGGGCGGGTGCGCGGGAGGGTAAAGTCACATGGGTATAGAGCGCGCGAACGGAGGCGGAGAGAGAGTGGCGCGAGGTCTGGCGGTGGCGGCGAGAAAGAGGCAGACTATGCGGCCTCGGTCGCGGCGTTCTGCTTGGCCCAGTTGCGCGCAAAGATCGACGCCTTGAGGAATTCTGCGTGGCGAGTGAGAGTGAGCAGGCGGGCAAGGTGTAGCGAAGCGCAAGCGAGCGCACTCTTCGACGAGTACTTCTTGTAGCAGAACTTCTCCTCGAAGCCGGGCGCTGCGATCGACTCAAGCAGGAAGCCGGCAGGAACGAGCAGCTGCGCCTCGGTGTAGCCGGAGTAGAAGATGAACGCCTCGTTCTGCGAGAAACGAGCGTCAGTTCCGTTCAGCCGCGAGTCTCGACTCCGGCACTCACCCAGTCACCGCCGAGCATCCGCCTCGCGAGGTACATGCCGATCGCGGCGATCATCGACGGGCGCGCGCGGAGGAAGCGGTGGTCGAGGAGGGTGACCTCCATGAGGAACTTGCTGAGCGTCCTCGTTTGGATGTCGTAGTCGTCGGCCTTGGAGATCCTCCTGACCCACGAATACGGGCTGCAGTACGTCGAGATGTTGAATTCGAGCGACTGGAGGATGATCCGCTCGCCCTTGAGGATCTCCTCGCGCGAGTAGCCGTTCTCGGTCATGAGGACGAACTCCTCGACCGAGGGCGCCATGATCTCCTCGTACTTGGACGCGATGAACATGGCGGTAACGCCGACGAGCTGGAACTTGACGAGCGAGACGACGCGGTTCGACAGGAAGCGGTCGATGATGTTGACAGCGATCCAGAGCGTCTCGGGCAGCATGTGGTACCTCATGTGTACCTGCAGCAGCCAGTCGATCAAGGTCGCGCGCATCGGCCTGTGGTGAGAGGCGAGTCAGCTCGTGTGCAGAAGCGGAGACGGTCCGCGGAGCGCACCACTCGATCTCGCTTTGGTGGTCCATGTACCGCGGGTTCGGCATCGATGCCTCCTGCTCACGGGAGCCGGATCAGCGCAATGCTCAGTATGCGATAATATACGGGGCGACGCACCTCAAGCTCAGCCATGTACTCGAAGATCTCGTCGCTGTACTCGGCGACCATCGAGATGTCGAAGTAGTCAATCTCCTCCTTGAACTCCCTCTTGATCTCCTCAATGAGCCTCTCGCTCTCGACCGCCTCATCCTCGTCGCAAAGCTGGAGGATCCAGTCATCCGGGTCGACCATCATCTCGCCCTCCGCCTCGGCCCCATCGCCGACTTCGACATCGTCCTCGACGACACGGACTTTGTCTTCGTGCTGAAGCGCGCCGTGAAGGTGTCCGTGTCCGTGGCCGTGCGTAGCGTGCGCAGCAGACTGCTGCTGCTCCTCGTCCGAGAACTCGATGTCGTGCGTGCGCTTGTGGCCGGCCGCGTGCGACGGACCAGCCTGAGGGTAATGGCGGTCGACAGCCATCTGGTCGCCCATCCATGCTTCTGCTGCGGAGCCGAGTCCGAGACCGACGTTCGGCACGACACCGTGCTCGTCGACAGCTTGCTTGATGGCATGTCCGCCGAAAGCGCTCTGCGCACCGGGCCATTCGCCTTGCTGGAGACGAGGCGCGGCGGGAGCGACGGCAGAAGGCTGAACAGGCGCGCGAGCAGAAGGTGCGCGGCGGGCTTTGCCGGCAACTGCAGCGGTGGCTGCGCGAGGCGGTGCGGGAGCAGTAGGCTGAGCGTTCGCGTCGATGCGGAGGCGGCCAAAGCCGGTGCCGGTCGACGAGGGAGGCTGCGGAGGAGCGGGAGGGCCTTGGGCGGAGGGAGGGCGAGAGCGTGTTGCGGGCTTGACAGGGACGTTCACCGTCGCTGATCGGTCGACCTGCGTCTGCGAACGGCGATGTGAGCGGGATATTGCCGAAGTGCGAGGGCTGGAAGGACCAAAGTCCGTCAACCCCGCAAGGAGCAAAGCAAAACTCACCCTTCCACCCGCATTCGAGACATCCCCAAACGCCCTCCTCGCCTGAACACCCTGCGCAACCTGACTCGTCGCAACCTGCACGCCCTTGACCTGCTGAACCGCCTGTTTGCCGACAGGCGCAACCACCGCTTTTCCAGCGAGCGCCGCGCGAGGGATGGCTGCTGAGACGGCCGAGGGGGCGTTCTCGTCACCTGCTCCTGCGCCGAGGCGGACGGGTGCGCGAGAAGCGCGGCGAGGGCGGGCGAGCTGTGAGTGACGAGGGTGCGGCGCGGAGAGGAATGAGTGAACAAGGAGAGATCGAGTGTCAGCAACCGCTTCGCACGGGGGTCCGCCCATTCTCAGCATGCGCCAGTAGCCTTTCGCATTCAGCATCAAGAAGCCGCGCCGTCTCAGGCAGTGTGCGAGGCGTGCGGAGGCGAAGTAGAAGTTCGGCTGACCTTGGGTTGTCCGGCGGCCGACGACATGGTGTCCTGATGCGATCCGAGTGTCCGTACCAATCCAACAGAGCCTACTGCTGTCCGTGCGAGTGCTCAAGGCGCTCCTCGAGGCGTTAGAGCGGTGGTCGAGGCGGGTCCAAACAAGGACGGCGCGCCGGTGTTTGGCGGGTCGCTTGAGGCTGGGAGAAGCGGCGAGTTGGCGGGCAGGTGTACTACGAGGGTCGAGGGGTCAGTCTGAGCTGGACTGGCTGGCACAGCGGGGCGAGCAGAGCGGACAAAGGGTGAGCGACGGAGCGGGACCTCACCAAGTCGAGGGACGGCGGTTGAGCGACCGGCGGCGGCTGTCGCTGGCTCGCTGGCGGGTTGAATTAGTGCTGTGAGCTGTTCTGACCACTCTAGAGCCGTCTAGCCTGTCAAAGAGCGACTCGAGCGGGTGTGAGCGAGAGAAACGGAGGTCGCTCTCCTCCTCGCCAAGGTCATCGACGGCTCGCGGCACAAGCTGGGGCTTTTCTGACTTCTGGCTAACATGAGAGCTCTCATCTGACGCATAGAGGCTCGCTACTGTGCGCCCGGCCTTCCTCGAGCGATTGAAGGGTGATCCAGCGTGGCTCTCTTCACACAGAATCGCCTCACAACTCGGCATCGACAGCGAGGACGGGCCTGCATACTCCGTTTAACACCCTCTGCGGTGTTCGAGCTTGGCAGGTGCATTCGAGCTGGAGGGAGGAGCTGCTCGATGGCAGGCATCCGTCGCAATGCACTTCACGCCTTGGTCTTCTTCTGTCGAGCTGCTCGGATCGCTTCCAGCCGCCGCTTGAGTACCTGCGTGAAGAGATTGCTACAGTGAGCGGGGCAAATCTAGAGCAGGACTCGTGCCAGACAGCCACGCAAGACAGAAAGGTCTCCTCGACGCACCGTAACTTTCTCGTCCGCCTCGCGCTGTTCCCGCTCCTCCTCTTCAAGCCTTGCCATCATCTCCTCCCTCTCTTCGCGCATCTCCCTCTCCCGTCGCTCCTCCTCCGTCTCCTCTTGCTCTCCCTCCTCCACATTCTCCTGACCAGCGCCTTCCTCATCAACCACCGGCGCGCCAAACTCGTACCGCACAGGCGCAGCAGAGATAGTCGCTGAAGCTGTTGTTCGTGCGGGCGGAGCGGAAGGGGCGGAAGCGAGTGACGGATCAGGCGCAGAGGCGAGGTAGGCTTCGAACTCGGCCCAGTCGGGGTCTTCCTCCGCTGCTGTTGTCGAGGGACCCGCGGCGGGTAGAGGAGTCGGTTTTCGAGGTACAGGAGCTTGTGCCGGATCCGCAAAGAAGTCTGCTGGTAGCCCTCCCCCTCTTCCTGCAGAGTCGTCCTCCTCGCGAACTCGCTTCGCGCCCTCCTCTTCGTCTGAAACGTCGGCATCGTCTCGTTGTCGCTTCGATGAGGCCCGTTCGGCTGCGGCTGCCTGCTCGGCTTCGAGTTTCTGAACGTTGACGCGGTGGGTCTGCGAGAGGAGAGCGTGTGAGCTGAACCAGACCGCTATCAGCGAGTGGACCCTCGCCAGTCGCGAGAGAGCAGTCACATCAGTCCTGGCACACGCTCACGCACCTTTGACTGTACGTGCGCGCCCCACAGCGACTCGTGCTTGAGCGGCAAGTTGCACAGTCCACACTGGAGCTGCCCGCGCTGCGTGTACTTGGCGTGCGGCGCCGTGATTCGCTGCTGCGCCTTCTTGGCCGCCATCATCGACTTGAGCGACGACATCGTAGTTGTTGTCAGTGGTAGAGGAAGAGGAGGGTTGGAAGAGACCGCTTCGACAGGGTCAGGCTGGACTGCTTCCTGGGCTGACTGGAGTGCCTGGCTGGGTTCTGGCTGTGCTACCCGGTGCTGCTCTCGCTCTAGCCATGCCGCTGTACGTCGCTCGTCTGTCGTCCTCGATGCGCATGAACCTCCTCTCGCGGCGGCACCGCGGGCAGGCGGTGGCGAGGTGGGCCAGGGCAACGATTGGAGTGATGCGAACGGTTTGCGTGCGCGGGAACGGGCAGGGGAGCTGGAGGCCGGGCGGCAGAGGGATCCGACTGTTGTCCTCGAGGTGGGGGAAGGGCATTGTGCGGCGAGGCGGCGTGAAATGGGTCTGGCGCTTGGTGTAGAGCGTTACAGCATCTGTCTTGAGCCTATGACGGCGCCTCGAAGACCGCCGACTGACCCTTGCTCCCTCGACCCTCCCTTTTGTTCGTCTCCTCGCACCGCAGGCCCGAGTACAAAATCGTCGTGATGGGGGGAGGAGGCGTAGGAAAGTCCGCCTTGACGGTGCGGTACATGCACCAGATCTTTGTGCAGTCGTGAGTCTCCGTTACTCGCTTGTGTCGCTTTCCTCCACTTTCGTTACTGGCGGAAGAGGGCTTGACGATGAGTTTCCGACGCTGACAGCTCAACTCCCGCAGCTACGACCCGACGATCGAGGACAGCTACCGGCGTAACATGACGGTCGACGGCATCACGGTCTCGCTCGAAGTGCTGGACACTGCGGGCACTGAGCAGGTGAGTCGTGCCGATTCTGCTTCAAGGTGCACCCTTGCAGCTCATCTCGTCGTTGGCGGGACGAATCAGGGAGTGCGTGTCGCCGAGGTGAAGGGCTGACGCCCGTTCTCTCGGCAGTTCATGTCGCTTTCGAACCTCTACATGAGATCCGGAGACGGGTTCCTCCTTGTCTTTAGCCTCACCTCGATGGAGAGCATCTCGGAGCTGCAAACGATCCGCGAGCAAATACAGCGTGTCAAGGAGGCGACGGCGCCACCAGGGAAGGTGCGTTCGGGCGTGCTTTCCCTTCGGTACCTGTCAAGCGGGTACGAGCGAGATTCAGCTGAATGATCGTTGCGCAGGCACAACGGGTCCCGTTGGTGCTCGTCGGGAACAAGCTCGACCTCCAGTCGGAGCGACAAGTCGGGCGCGAAGTTGCCGTCAACCTGTCCAAGTCCTGGGGCGGGGTGCGTTCAGTGCATCCGTGTCTTGAGTGCGCTCTCTGACGAAGCGTACTCGCAGGTCCCCTACTACGAGACGAGCGCGCGCAAGGAGATCAACGTTAACGAGATCTTCGGTTCGTTCCCCTCCACCGCATCCTAGACAGCCTTCTGACACCTTTCGCCAAGCAGAGGACGTCGTTCGACAAATGATCAAGGCAGATCACGCCACACCACGACGGAACCGCTCGAACCGGCCTGCGAAGCGGAAGTGCACCATTCTCTAGCCTCCCTCCCCTTTCAACTATCATTTCGCCGCTCTTCTCTCGCATGATACCCCACAGTCGTCACCCGTTCCCAAGCACCTCGTTCTAACGCATCTGTTTAGGCATTCGTTCGCTCGCAAGATACCCTGATTCTCCTTTTCCTTGTCTTCTTTGCGCGAGAGCTTCGGGCTCGTCCTCTCTGCGAGGCTTCTCGGCTTCTCCCGCGTCGTGAGTCGATGCCGAGCGTTGCCTCCGTCAAGCAGGAGAGCGAGAGGGGACGACAGCGCCGAAGAGGCTTAGAAGTTGTCGTCCTCCCTCGCTCTTCCTCTCTTCACTACGTCTTTTCCAGCGTTTAAACAAATCTCGCAGGTATACCAGTAGTGCGACAGAGAGCTACAGTACGCTCAAGCATGCAAAGGAGGAGGGGGGACAGAGAGAAGCGGGAGTGAGGGTGAGAGAGGGAAGTTTAGAGCTTGGGGCCGGCAGCGACGACTTCGGGCGAGCACTCGGTCGCGTAGCGCTCGAACGCCTTGTTGAACATGCCCTGGGAGACGAAGGAGAGTCAGCGGAGAAGCGGGAGAAGGAAGGGAAAAAAGGGACGCACAGCGAGCTTCTCCAAGGTCTGCTGGTACGCCTTCTTGTCGCTCCACGCAGCCTCGGGGTTGAGGACGTCACTGCGAGGGAAGGTGTCAGCAGAGTCGAGAGAGGTCAGGAGATAGGACTTACTCGGGAATGCCCTCGATCTTCGTAGGGACCTTGAGACCGAAGACGGGGGTCTCCTTGAACTGAGCGTTGCTGAGCTCTCCAGAGTGCACGGCATCGACAATCGCGCGAGTGTACTTGAGAGGGCATCGCTTGCCCGTGCCGAACGCGCCGCCGACCCATCCCGTGTTGATCAGCCAGCAGCGAGTGCCGGCAGCCTCCATCTTCTTTGCCAGCATCGACGCGTAGCGCGAGGGGTGGAGGATGATGAAGGGAGCGCCGAAGCAGCTGTGAACGCGGAAATCGGCAAAGTCCACAGATCAGTTCAAGTCCGTAGGGAGAGGGAGGCATGGCACGCACGTGCTGAACGTAGGCGTAGGCTCGGCGATGCCGTCCTCAGTGCCGGGCGTCTTCGAGGTGTAGCCTGTGCGAGTTGCGAAGGTCAGCGCACTGAGTCTTGCGAACGATGTCGCGCGGACGCACCCGAGAGGAACCAGTACTGTGCCTGGTTCGAGTCGAGGAGCGAGACGGGAGGGAGGACACCGAAGGCGTCGCAGCTAGAGGAAGTCAAGTCAGGGAAGGTCAGCTTCACTTGATCCCCGAGTCCCGGTATTTACCCCCGCCGCCGTCTTCGACACTTCCAACCGCCTCAAACCAACAACAGAGAGAACCCAAAACGCACGTGAGGTAGATGACGTTCTTGGGCTGCTCGTTAGCCATGCAAGGAATCTTGGCGTTGTCGATGTACTCGATGGGGTAGGCGCAACGCGTGTTCTCGGTGATGCCCGTGTCCTCGTAGTTAGGCTCGCGGGTCGCGTAGTCGTAAGTGACGTTCTCGAGGATCGAGCCGAAGCGGACGGCGTTGAAAATGGCGGGCTCCTTCTCGGCATCGAGTCCGACGCACTTGGCGTAGCAGCCGCCCTCGATGTTGAAGACGCCGTTGTCGGACCAGACGTGCTCGTCGTCGCCAATCAAGGAGCGGCGCGGGTCGGCAGAGAGGGTCGTCTTGCCCGTGCCGGAGAGACCGAAGAAGAGCGAGACGTCGCCGTCGGGTCCCTGGTTCGCCGACGAGTGGAGCGAGAGGTTGCCGAACTTGACGGGCTGGAGGTAGTGCATGACCGAGAAGATACCCTTCTTCATCTCGCCGGCGTACTCGGTGCCGAGGATGACCATCTCGCGACGCTTGAAGTTGACCTCGACCGAAGTCTGCGACGTCATGCCGGCGGTGAAACGGTTGGCAGGGAACTGGCCGGCGTTGTAGATGGTAAAGTCGGGCGTGCCAAACTCCTCGAGCTCCTTGGCGGTCGGGCGGATGAGCATGTTGTGCATGAAGAGGGCGTGGTAGGCGCGGGAGGCGATGACGCGGACCTTGATGCGGTACTTGGGGTCCCACTGTGCGAGCAACCCTGTCAGCACGCGCGCCAGACTAGGCAAAGGGCAAAGTCCTCGAGACGAACGCCGGCGAAACCGTCAAAGACGTAGACGTTGTCGCGGGTGTTCAGGTAGTCGATGGCACGCTCGCGGTTGATCTCGAAAGTGTGCTCGTCCATCTGGATGTTGATAGCACCCCACTGCGATCGAGCAGGAGGGTCAGCAAGGCCGGGATCGCGGAGGGCGAACTATAAGCGGGCGGGTCGCACCCAAACGTCATCCTTGGACGTCTCCTCGTAGACGATACGCTTGTCCTTGGGCGAGCGACCCGTCTTCTTGCCGGAGAAGTTGATGAGCGCGCCGGAGGCGGCAATGACAGCCCCCTCGTACTTGATCGCGTCCTCGTAAAGCTGGGCGACAGGAGCGTTCCTCTTGAGGTGGATCTTGTCCATGTCGAACCCAGCTTCCGAGAACATTGCGAGGTCCTTTCCGAGAAGGCCATAGGTCGGCTGCGACGAACTGTTCGAGGGGAACGGGCGAAGTCGAGGTCAGCTCCCGTCGACTCGGAACAACTTCCTCCATGAGTGTCCAATCTCCTCGTCGCCAGGACGCCCAGCTGCAGCAGAAACAGGTCGCCGGGCGATACGCATCGCCTCCCCCGCTTGCTGGCATCCCCCGCTTCGTCCAGCAGAACAGCGACGACGGCGCCGGGAGCAACGCCGACAGTTCAGCAGCAATCCTTAGAATCGTGTGTGCCAGTCGGGCTTGAATAGAAAGCCCTGCCCGCCCCGAGAAAAGCGAGGGTCGTCACCCGAAAGCGACCGGCAATGACAATGCCGCGGTAGGCTGCCCGCGTCCTCCCTCAGCTCCTGAAACTTCGCGCGCGGTTGCTCAAGGTGCACACCATCCCAGGCTACCCAGTCATGCCGCCCAACTCGCGAAAGGAGCAACGGGCGAGGCCGGGCAGACCCGCGTGACCGGACGACGAGGGAAGGAAGCGAGATTGAACGGCAACGCACGGGTCGGTGGGCTCCTCGCCGTGGCGAAGGGGTGTGGCAGCGCGGGCAGGCATGGTTGGAGTGGTGCGCGAGTATCCGGGAGGTGCGAGTCGTGCGAGATGGCTGTCCCGGACGGCGACGAGCGAGAGAGGGTCAGCGAGCGTCCCTCGAGTTTGCCCGGGAGTGGGACTGGTTGTAGCAGCGTGAGAGAGTAACTCACGAGTGTCGCTGTGAGTGAGCGAGAGCCGCAGAGAGCGAGAGCGAGTGAAGAGAGAGAGAGCAAGCGGAGGGAACTTGTCGCTGGCGGGATGCGCTCACCCGTCCGGCGCGTTCCGACGCTTGCCTGGGCGAAGCAGGGCGTCCCATTGGCTCGCCGCGGCACACAGGCTCTTCTGCACCGTCCTCGCCATCTGGCAAGTGTAGCAGGGCTGGCACAGGTCGAAGGAGGAGCAGGGAACATCCAGCGGAGTCCCTCACGCCCGTCTCGTTCGGGTTCGTCTAATCTGCCGACATCGATATCTCCCTTGCAGCGTCCCCCTGACCTTCTCTCGGGCTGCCCACCACAGGGCTTGCCGTCGGGAGCGACAACCGCGCCTCACACGACTCGCGCTCCTTGTCTTCCTTTCTCCCTCCTCCTCAACGACTTGCATGGCTTCGTGCGCCCGGCGAGCGTCAAATGGCGACGTTGTGCATCTGTGGTAGCCAGAGCACAGCCGCCAGGCGTCGTTGCCGTGTCGCGAGTGGCAGAGCTCTGGCGGACGAGGAGGAAGCCGACGAATCGACGACGAGAGGAGGGTCGGCGTGGTTCGCGGTGAGCGTGCTGGATGGACAAGCCGATCAGAGCGTACAGCGGAAGGCTCCGAACGTCGTGTGGACTCTGTTGAGAGGTGCACCCAGGTGGACGCAGGACTTCGCCGTTTCGCAGCCCTCTCCTGCTCTCACCTCGCTCGCTCGCATCATCGTGCCCACTTCATGCTCGACGTCCTCAGCACTACTACAGGCTACGTTTTGTACTATGTCTCCACTCGCATACGCTGCCCGCGCCGGCATCCACCAGCTTCTCCTCCGCCTCCTGACGCAAACTCGCCTTTCTCGACCAGAGATCCGCAGTTCCTCCGTATCCCGTCTCGCCAGCCAAACAAGCGTCACTTCCAAGCTGGACGCGACCAGTAGGCGACACGAGGGCCTGAGCCACCGACCTCCTCTCCCCGTCCCTCACACGCTCGCGACTTCTGGGGTTGTTTGTGCTCGCTCTTCCTCCCTCGCTTCCCCTCCTTCGGCACTCTAACGCTCTAAATTGACGCTTGCACGACCTACGATCCCTCTCACGCTCGCTTGCGACCAAGTAGTCCCCTCTCGAGTGCACGCTCGAGGCGAACCGCTTCGCTCAACTCGGCGACGCGTCTCCCCTCGACCTTCCACGCCTACTCTCCCTCTCCTCGAAACCACGAAGGACGCTGTCGACCCTTCGAGGACCATACGAATCACTATGGCAACCGCCTCAACCCTCATGCCCCTCCTGGCGCAATCCTTCGTCGATTCCACCCCCTCCTCTTCCCCAAAGACTCCTCGTCGTCAAGTGGTAGGATACGGGGCCGGCGCGAGTCCGTCGCCTAGGACAAAGGAGAGGGCGAGGAGGATTGCGGGTGAGGAAGGGGCGGGACGAGAGTCGATCTTCTCTTGGTCGGACCAGACGCTGGCTGAGCGCTTTCAGGTGCCTTCCTTTCCTTCTGACTCTCTTCACGTGACCAGGCCAGACGCTGACGGGGAGTCGGGTGACACAGTTCGTCGAGGAGGTGCGCTTCGAGCTCTTCCCTTCGCTTTCCTCGCTCAAACTGATTGACCACGCTCATCGCCGGTAGATCGGCTACGGCAACTGGGTGCGTCTCCTTATGCTCGACTTACTAGTCCCATGCGCTGACGCTCGCGTCTCACCCAGGGTTCCGTCTGGAAAGTCCAGCCGAAGCTCGCCGGACCCGACGCGCCAGTCCAAAGCGTCAAGCTCGTCCACCGCTCGAAGAATCCAACGTCTTCGGCACGCGTACGTGCGCTGTGGACCGAGTTCAAGTGCGCTTTGCCGTCCTTCGTCTCGAGAACCCTCCTGACGCCTCGCTTCCCTCGACACAGATGCATCCGCGCCCTCCGCGCCGATCCCCACCCGAACCTGATCCACTTTCACAGCTTCATCATCTCCCCCTCTTACGCCATCTGCCTCATGGACTTCCACCCGCGCCTGATGCCCGTCGCGCTCCCCGAATCACGCGCGAAACCCTACTTCGTCCAGCTCCTCTCCGCCGTCCAACACCTCCATTCGCACGGGATTGCGCACAACGACATCAAGCCGAGCAACATCTTGCTGAGCCAGGACGACAGGCCGGTTTTGATTGATTTTGGGTTTGCGCAGCAGTATGAGGAGGGGAAGCCGGAAAGGTTCTTGAGCTCGCTGAGTTGGGGGACGCCGGGTGTGTCTTGATTGCTCGAGCGCGGCGGCGAAGGAATTTGACGCTGACGCTCTCGAGATGTCGCAGAGTACCTGAGCCCGGAGCGCGCGAAGGGAGCTTTGCACGACGAGCGACTCAGCGACGTCTTCGCCCTCGGTGTGCGTCTCTTCCTCGAAAGAGGGCTGTCTTGGACGAGTCTTCGATGCTCACGCTACCCCTCCCGCAGGTCACCATGTACGAGATCGTCGTGGGCCGAACGGTTCGTCCAGCTCGTCCAGCTCGCTTTCATGGTACACGCTGACAACCGTTTCCGCGCAGCCCTTCGAGAAGTCGGAGGACGAGAACTTCCTCAACCGCGAGCAGCTGGAGGTGTATTGTGCGTCGGGCCCTCGCCTCGCTTCTTGACGCGGACTGTCTCTCAACCTCGAAGCGCGCAGACAACCGCACCTTGACCGGCCAGTTTTACGGCGACTACATCATCTCGACCGAGTTCGAGTCGCTCATTCACCACATGGTCGAGCCGTCCATCGAGCTTCGCATGCCCAGTTGCGGCGCCGCCCTCAAGCACCGCTTCTTCGATCTCCCTCCTTCGCCATACGCCAACATACGCCAGTCGGTCCTCTACACCACGCCAACGAAGCCTACGCCCGCAAAGTCGCTCGTCCAGACACCTTCGTCGAGCGCGAAGAAGGCGAACCGTCCCGTCGCGCAGAGCCCGAGGCGGCAGACGCCCGCTTCTTCGTCCGCCAAGAAGAAGAAACAGTTCGTCATCTACCAGGACGACGACGAAGTTGTCACTGCGCCGACACCGCCGCGTGCCGCGACCGGCGTCTCGCCCTTCTCGCCCCGCCAGGAGCCTCTCGCGAACCGCACCAACGTCCAGTCCGTCTCGACGGCTCAAACGCCGCAGAAGGCGCCCGTCAAGCCCGCCAACGTCGTGAAGTCCCCTCCTCCACGCTCCCGCATCCCCGTCCGCCCGCCCAAACCCGACATCACTTCTCCTTCCGCCAAGTCCGCCACGCCCATCCCCTCACGTATTCCGACATCATCTGGCAGGCCCGCCACTCTCGGCCACAAACGCATCGTCTCGTCTCCGACCATGCTCCGCACGAGGCCGCGAATCGTCTCGCAGCCGCTTCTGTCGAAGATCGCGCTCGAGGAGACTTCGCCTGTCGAGACGACGGACTCGTCGAGCAAGCCGAGACTGGCGAGGTCGTCGTCGGTCAAGTCGGTCAAGCGCAAACCTGTCCCGGCCATGACGGAACTCGACTTCGTCCCGACTCTTCCGAAGACGATCAAGCCGGTCCGCGACGTTCACGTTCCTTCGCACGCCCGTGAGGACAGCGGCTTTGGCCTCATCAGCGCTGAGGAAGAGGAGGAGGTGCTCGCCTCGAATCCCGCCAGCCCAGTCCCGCAGCTCGAGGCCGATTCTTCGAGCGACTCGTCGCCTTCTGGTACGCTCATCTAACTTCTGCGCCTCAAGCTGAGCGCTAAGTGATCTTCTTCTGCACAGCTCCGACGACGCCAACCGACGAGCTGCCGACTTTCGTCAGCACGAGCCGGACGTACATCGTCAAGCGCAAGTCGAAAGCGATCGGCGGAGAAGGTACGCGCTTTCCCTCGGCTCAGTCACGTTCCTCGACTGACAATCGTAGTTTCAGGCGCTTTGACGAACCTCGGCGGCGTCTTGACCAACGATTTGCCCCGTCTCAGCCGCAAGTCCTCGCAGGCCGTCGCAGCTCGTGAGTTGTCACCTTCCTTGACCTTGAGCGTTCACTGACGCTCATGCTTGCGAAGGCATCGGCAAGCTCTCGGTAAAGAACGTCCGCCGCGCGCCCTCAGCCATGTCGTTCGCCGGCTTGAAGGCTGCTGTCACCGGCAGGCGTCGCGCCTCGCTCACCGACTCGATGTTTGAGATGGTCGAAGCGGAGAGGCTCGACGAGAGGAGTGCGTAGCCTCATTACGTCGCAGGTCTAGCGACGAACGGCTGACCTCGCTTTGACCTTCGTAAGATGCGCACACTATGCCCCTCAGGCTCGAGCACAAGGTCACCAGCCCTCGCAAAGAGCGGTGCGTACGCGTCCTGGACTCGCAAGAGCTGAACTGACGGCTGACCTCATGTCGCAGTGCCCGCCTTGCCTCCTTCTCGCGACAGGTCCAGCACGTCCTCGACTCGCGCAATGTCGTCGACCCGTTCATGATCAACCCTACGGCTTCTCTCGGCACCACAACGCCTGTCCGGGTCCCTTCGCCGGCAGGAGATGGTACATCCCCTCCCCCTCCTTGTTTTGCGGTTCGCCAGCTGACTCGATCCATTCCATCAGAACCTCTGCAGCCCTTCAGCTTTAACGGCACTGCTTCGCTGAACAGCAAGCCGGTCGGGTATGAGAACTTGGCCATCTCGCCTCCGCAACGCTCCTCGTCTCTCCGCCGCAACTTGCCGGGCAAGCAGGAGGTTCCGACCGGTACGTCTTGTGGCGTCTCCCTCTTCTCGTGTGACTGCACGCTGAGTCGTCGTCTCTGCAGTCTCGCCGCCTACGTCGCCCGGGGCCTCGATGGGCGAGTTCAAGCCGGGTCACCGCCGCATCCCGACGGTACGTCCAACCTGCTGCGCTCCTCCTAGAACAGCGCTGACGTTCTTATGCAGGCCATCCGCAACCTGCCTTCGGTCGTCCTTCACGAGTCGGCCGATGACGGCGACTACTCCGAGTCCGACTATTCTCGCGCCGATACTCCCGCGTTCGAGCGGGTCGCCAGCCCGCCGCCACCGCCGCGCATCGTCGAAGAAGCGAGGCAGCTGCCGACATGTGAGTCGTGCCGTCGTTCCCCATCGCGTGACACTGCTGACTTGCTTGGTCCCAGGGGTACCCGACGACTTCTCGGACGACGAGGATGGCGAGGCTGACGTCGACGAGCCGACTGTCACGCTCGGCTCCCCGACTAGAATTAGGCGCGTGCCGTCGAAGCTCAAGAAGGGCAGTGTCACCGCGACGTACGAGACGTTAGTGACTTCCGCTGGCTCTCCTTGCGCCCCTTTCCTGACTTGCCCGCGTTCACAGCGTCTCGACGCCTTCTTCCGCTCGCTCGCCTACTACTCGTCCGCCTCTCACTCGCGGCGGAACCTACGAATCGGTTTCTCCCGCCGCTGGAACTCGCAGCCGTCCTGCATCGCCCTCCCACACCGCTCTTCCCTTCACGAACCTCCACTTGCGCTCCGACTCTCGTTCAACCTTCAACAGCATCTCTAGCACGCACTCGAATAGCCGCAAAACCGGCGGCAAAGGCTTGCACAAGCGCTCGAGGAGCGTCCTCTCGTTCTTTTCGCTCTTCTCGGCTGGCGGAGGCGATGGTCGCGACACGGTCAGGAGCGCATCGAGGATGAGCAACGTCTCCAACCTTGGGTGGAGCACCTCATCGCGCGACGTGCTCGGCCAGTCGCAGCAGCGGCAGGAGCGCGAGGGACAGATGTCGCCGCCGCCTGTCCCGAGCGGCAAGAAGGCGAAGAAGGGCGGCAGGCTCAGGAAGGCGATGAGCAAGGTCTTCCGCTAGACGGGGACGGCAACGACTGTGTGACTATCGGCTCAAACCAACGCAAAAAAGGACTCCTCTTATAGCCCCCTCCTCTTCAAGTCTGTAACCCATTCCCTCGGCGCTGTGCGCCTCTTATCATTGTCCCCATTCATTCGCACGATCTCTTGCATCACGACGCGTTCGCTTCTGACCGTGCGAGCCCTTGTGAGATGAAGATACTTGCAGCAACCGGTAAGCGACGCCTTCGGTGTCCTCCCTCCCGTCTTGCTCCTCGAATCGAATCAAGCGCAGTACTGGTTCCTCTCGGGTTCGTCGGAGCTACGTTGATCGTCGTCGACGTCGACACTGGGCTGGCCTTCGCAAGTTGCGTAGGACACGCCTCGAAGACACCCGGTACTGAGGACGGCATCGCTGAGCCTACGTCGCCTCTCTTTCCCATGGTCCACGAAGGCAAAGCTCAACGTCGAGTGAAGAACAGGAGAAGCCGAGAAGCCTCACAGAATGGACGAGACCGAAGCTCCCGCGCGAAGAGGACAAGGAAAGGGAGAACCAGGGTATCTTGCGAGCGAACGGATGCCTAGACAGATGCGTTAGAACGAGGTACTGGGACACGAGTGAGAGCCGTGAGGTCTCTTGCAAAGGGAGAGAGGCAAAATGATGCTCGAAGGGCGAGCAAAGGCAAAGCGAACAAGAGGGAGGCGAGCTATGAGCGGGCCAGGGTGAGCGCGCGTGTCCTCGGTCAGCGCTCATGACGGAGGACGCACCGCTGGGCAGACTCGCGACTCAGGGGTGCAGCTTGAAGGAGAGCTTCGGCGCCGCTTCGTATTCGCCAAGCTTGAAGTCCTCGCCGACGATGCTGTCGAAGCCGCCTTCCCGTTCTATTTCTTCTCGCGAGCGAACAATCGTGACAGTCGGGAAGTCGTGGACGAGCGGGCGTGCGAGTTGCTCGCGCAAAGCCGGCTCATGGTCGAGATAGACGTGCGCATCGCCGATAAAGTAGGTGAGCTGGTCGGCGACGCTGCCGGTCATGTGCGCGATGAGGTGCGTGAGGAGAGCGGCGTTGACGATGTCGAAGGGGAGGCCAAGGCAGACGTCGGCGGATCGTTGGTAGACGACGCAGGAAAGGCGCGGCTTGGGGTCGACGGGGAGGAGCGAACGGACCGGCTCGTGCAGGTAGAACTGGTGCAGGATGGGGCACGGCGGCACGGCCATGTCGTCGACATCTGCGCAGCGCCAGAAAGTCGGTTGGGAAGGTCAGCTCGAGGATTGCTCGACGTCGAGGCGGCACGCACCTGCTGAAGACCAAGCGACGAGGACGTGCTTGCGCTTCTGAGGCGTCTCGAGCAGAGAGCGAATAATCCGAGCGAGCTGGTCGACCCCCTCGCCTTTGTAGTCCGCCTCGCATCCGCGATACTCGGCGCCCGCATGCCGCCACTGGAACCCGTACGCCGGCCCGATGTCGCCTTCCTCGAGATGTTCCAAGCCGCGCGAGTCGAGGTAGTCGCGCGACGAGTTCTCCGTCCAGACTTTCACGCCCTTGACCTCGAGGACCTTCGCATCCGTCTCGCCACGCACCATCCACGCGAACTCCTCCCTGATCACTCCGAACGGCATTCGCTTGGTCGTCAGGAGCGGGATGACGTTCTCGAGCGGGCTGAAGAGGTTGGTCGGGTCGACTGGGCGGGAGAGGGAGAAGCGCAGAGGGTCGGGGGCGAAGATGGCCCGCGCGCCCGTCCCACCCTTGACCTGGCTGCGCAGCTCGCCGTGCTCGATCACGGAGTGTGCCAACTTGAGGTACTGCCTCTCCTCGAGCGCCGAAGTGCTGTACGGGAGAGAACCGTAGTCCGATGCGATGGAAGGCGGTCCGAGTGAGCTGGCGGGTGTTGACGGCGCTGTGGACGGGGTGCTGGCGCGCGTGTTGGACTCAGAGTGCACTTGTGGGCTGCTCGAGCCGTCCGACTCGCTGCACGAGGCTGTTGCAAGCGTAGGAGGGCCCGAAAGAGATGAGGCTGAGAAGGAGAGGCCCGCGAGCAAGCCAGCGGCAAAGGCGGCGAGTACGGGATGTATAGGATCAGTAGGAGGCGAATAGGATACACAAGAAGTCATAGCAGCCAAGAAAAAGAGCCGAGAGCGAGAGTTGCGCGAGGGTGAAGAAGCGAAGTTCACCTCGGGTCAGGATGCCAATGTCAAGGGTCAATGTCCAGTGAGGGGCAGCTGTGAGCGACGTAGCCTCACTACAGCGTTGGAGAGACGCAAGGACTCGATCCGGCTGATCCCGTAGCTCGCGAATGGTGGAGCAGCGCGAGCCAGGAGCGGTCATGGCGCTTGCGGCCACTGGACGGTCGATGGACGCAGATGAGTGCGATGCAGGGGACGACATAGGACTATCTGCGATCGAGGGGGAAGGCAACGAATGGTCAGCGCGTCGGACAGTGTGGAGAATGGCGGAAGGCGGACTCACAAGCTATACAAACACGCTTAAACCGATACAACCCACGACCCCTCACCTGTCTACCTACACGCTCATCTTCATCGGGATTGACGGGTGGCTGTTCTCCTTGTACTTGGGCGAGATGACAAAGTCGTCCGACCTGAACCCGTCAATCTTGCCCACCTCCTCCCGGCTCCGCTTCCACGCGAAGTCGGGGAACTCGAACGGCGTCCGCTCGAGCTGCGTCTTGAGCGGCTCGACGTGGTCGAGGTAGACGTGCGCGTCGCCGAGTTGGAGGATGAACTCATGCGGTATCGTGTCGGTGACGAGGGCGATCATGTGCGTCAGGAGGGCGTACGAGGCGATGTTGAAGGGCACGCCGAGGCCGAGGTCGGCAGAGCGCTGGTACATGAGGCAGGAGAGGCGGGGCTTGGCGGAAGGAGGCGAGTCGGGAGGAGGGAGGTTGACGTAGAACTGGCAGAACATGTGACACGGCGGCAGCGCCATCTTCGGTAGGTCTGCGTGCGGGAAGTGTCAGCGCAGAGCGTGCGGAACGAGTGGCGTCTCGCGCACCTGCAGGGTTCCATGCGCTCAGGATGATCCGTCGGTCGGTCGGGTTGTTCTTGATCTTGTCGATGACCTCGGCGAGCTGGTCAACGCCTTCGCCATCGTAGTCGTCCTTCGCTGTTCGGTACTCGGCGCCGAAGTGTCGCCATTGGAAGCTGGAGTACCAATCGGTCAGCTCTGCGACGAGGAAAGCGCAGGCTGACGAAAACAGCTGAGCCGCGACTCACCCGTAGACGGGTCCCAAATCACCCACTTCCCGGTGCTGCAAGCCGCGCGAGTCGAGGAACTCTCGGCTGCCGTTGCCATCCCAGATCTTGACGCCCTTCTCCGCCAACACCTTCGAGTCGGTGCATCCCTCGACAAACCACAACAGCTCCTCGATGATGCCGCGCGAAAAGACGCGTTTGGTCGTCAAGAGCGGGAGGACGAGAGTCGGGTCGGTCGAGGAAGGATTGGCAGAAGGCTTCGAGAGCGAGAAGCGGAGTTGAGGAGGGGCGAAGAGGGAGAGTGTGCCGGTTCCGGTGCGGTCTGCGCGGCGCTCGCCTCGGTTGATGACCTCCCTGACCAGGTTCAGATACTGCAGCTCCTCCTGATTCGTGGTTGTTGGTGCGACGGTCATGGCGAGGGAGAGGAGGGGAGGGAGGAACGTCTCGGGGTCGGCGGGAATCCTGCACGTGCCAAAGGGTAAGCCATTACGTCTGTCAGCGCCCGAAGCTCCTGGCCAGACCTCCAGCAACCGCCCTTATATGCGGGCAGACGTGCTGTCTGCCAAACTGATGAAGCTGGAGGCCGGACGTACGAGAGCGACGGTGAGCGACTGATGCAGTCGGCTATGATTGAGAGAACCCAACGAGCACTGACAGCAAGCAGAGCGACCCGGTGAGCGAGTCAAGCGGGACGAGGAGAGCGAAGGAGGGAAAGAGCGAAGTCGAGGACGCGACGACGACGCGATTCTGGCCAAACGACGCTCAAGCTCCGCTGTACGCGACTTTGCACGTTAAGCGACGTCTACTGCACGCCCAGCAACATCCGGACCTCGTCCTTCTTCCGCCGCAACAAGCTATCCCGCCCCTCGTAGCCGTTCGCCGGATCCGCAACCGCGTCCCACACGTCTGCGTACGCCTCGCTGACCCGTCTGAGTGCATCTGCGTGGATAGAGGCAGCGATGTGAGGCGGGAGAAGCGAGAGTCGAGGGGAAGAGACGGGGTCGACGGTAGAGAGGAAAGTCGTGAAGGCTTGCTGGGCGGCAAGGATTGCGGCTGGGCTGGCAGACGGAAGCGAAGAGAGGAGTGTCTGTAACAGCGAGAGTAAGCGACGGCCGGGCCGCAACGGCTAGAAGAGGGACGGACCACGGCGTCCTTCTCCCTCAGAGCAGCCACAATCGCTTCAAGTCCGCTCTCCTTCAGCAAATGGCAGTGCTGAGGTAGTAGACGTCAGCACAGGAATATGTCAAAATGGGAAGAATCCGACTCACGTGCTCCGCCGTCAGACTCTCCACGTACTTCGCCTCATCCTCCTCGACCGCTCGTCGCCTTGCGCCGACAAAGTCGTACCCCTCGAGCGTACCCAGCACACTCTCGTCGCAGTTGATCCAGAAGACCGCTCTGTCCCACTCCGCCTGTCGCATCGCAGCCATCTTGCCGCACATCTCGAGAGCAGGGTCGAGCGCCGCATCGAGGACGTCTTTGAAGTCTTCCTCGCGTTTGGTGAGAGTTGTTGCGGTCGTAGATTCGTTCTCAATAAGGGAGGTGGCATAGACCGACATGATTTCACGGAGGGTCGAGAGGACGTCGCGAAGCTGAGTCGGGGCGGAGAGGGCGGCGGCAGGCGGCTGCGCGTTACATGGTAGCGCCTCACATCAGCATCGCGACTTTCCGTGGCAACCAGCCTGAGGAAGATACCGCAAACGCACCTGGATGAACCGCAACAAGCTCCGCCCTTGCGCCTGCAGCGTCCCGAAGAACGCCTCGTACGCGCTGTCCATGATCTCGCCCAACACGCTGCTCATCAACGCGTCCTCGCCGATCGTGCGTTCCATGGTGACCTTGTAGAAGTGTATCAGGGTTGCGATGCGGTAGGCCATGATGGGCGATTCCTGCGACTTGATCGTTTGCTGAACGCGGATCTGCGTGCACCCCTCATTGTCAATGCTCGGAGCCTGCCTAGATTACAAAAGGGCACGCACCTTGAGAGGCCGCCCGCAGCCTTCGAAATCCTTGTCGAGCAGCTTCTTGATCCTGTCCCAGTCTGTCCGGGCCTTCTCCGCGCCCTCGACGCCCGTCTTGACCCTCCGGTGCCGACTCAGCGCATGCACCTCTCCGACCCTCCTCGCGACCTTCTCGTCATCCCCCTTCGTTCCAAACAGGCTCTCGAGGAACTCGCGCTCGCCCGCCATCGCTTGATGCAGCCAGGCGAGCATGTCGCCGATGTAGCGGATAGGGTCATGCGCGTGCAGCTCGATTGGGCGAGGAAGACCGTTCGGGCCGCCGCGAGTGAGCGCGTCGAGGAAGAGGTTGAGGATCGAGGTCGAGCGGGTAGTGCCGAGGACGGTTAGGACCTCCCTGTTCGCAAGCCCTGTCAGCCTGCGCGCATCGGGAAGAAAGGGTCGGACGTACGACAGCATCTCTGGCCGACTCTTCAACCGCGAGACAGCTTCTCGTACAGTCGCCGACACTTCGAGGACGTCCTTCGCGAATCCTCGCGCTTCGAAGGTGAGCCACTTGTAGATCTTCGTATAGCCGGCTTCGAGGTGGTGCGCAGTGTATTCCATGATGTCCAATCTGTACGTTGGCGTGGCGGACGATTAGCACCCAGGCAAGGAAGGAACTGATCCGGGCGAAGCTCGACGTACCCTGCCTGCGTTCCTTCTCCTGCTTCTCCGCTTAGCAGCGCCCGGCAGTCTGCTCGTATCCGCTCCGTCTTGTCCATCGCAGCGAACAATTCGGGTCCGACCGGCACTTCTCGCGAGGTGAGGGCGCGAAGCTCGGCGTCGGAAAGGGTGAAGCGGGCGAGAAAGACGTGGACGAGAGATTGCTGGACGGCGGCGGTCGCTCTGCAAGGGATGTCAGCCAGTCTCCATCAAACATTGAGGAAACGTGACGCACCGTTGTTGTCGTAGACCCTCTGCATGTTCGAGGAGGTACCGTGTGCCCGTGTTGGCCTTCTCCAGCTCGGTCTGGACCTCGTCGCAACAAACGTGCATCGCGTCGAGATGTGACTGGAGCATGCTCAGTTTCTGCGAGAGTCTCAGCGTGGTCAGCGAAAGAAGCAAAGAAGGGATGCGAGCGAACGCACGTCGTTGACCTCGGAGAACGCCTGCAGAAACTCTCTGCTCCCTTCTGCCATCTTTCCCTCGACTTCCTTGCGCAGTCCGCCCCGCTTGAGCGCCGCTCCTGCGCCCTGCACGCCCGCGCCATTCGCAGCTCCACCTGTCGACTTCGGGACCTCCTCTGCGCCCTCCTGCTCGCCAAGCGTGTCAAGCGCCGCGCGTGTCCCGCCATCTTCAAGGTTGGCGGATAGAAGACGCTGGACCTTGTGCAGGAGCGGGTTGTTTGGGCGTGAAGTACTCCCGCCGGGTGAGAGTCCGGGCGAGTTGAACGTGAGCGTGGAGCTGCGCCGGGTGTTCAGCGGAGGTCTAGAATGTGCCGTCGCCATCACAGCACGGTCAGGCGGCCAAGCAAGCGAGATAAGCGGAGTCGAAACAGGCCAACCTCCTCGAGGACGACGAAGCAAGGTTGGCTTCCCTCACGACCTCGACACCGTGTGGGCCTGCCACTGGCTGCTAAGGCGATATTCAGAGCCCTACGAAATCATTGCAGCCCGTCAAGCGCGTACCCACGGGCTCAACCTGCCTGTACACCTCGACCTCTTCCTCATCAGCCGAACGCAAGCAGCGGTGTACCCGCCTAGCGCGGAACGCTTGGAGGGTTCGCGGCAACACATCCGACGAGGACAAAGGACCCTGCGGCTCGCAACAGCATCCCGCACTCCGGGTCAGCGCTACTCGAGGGCACCCTCCATCTCCCTGCTCGACTCGGCTCAGTCTGGCTAGCATGGTCTCGCCGGCGGACCACACCGAGCGCTCGTCATCTAGCCGCGGGAACGTGGCCGATACAGGGCCATTGTTCGGACAGATGGACTGCTCTTCGACCTTTCTTCCCCTTGATTCATCGAGTGCTCTCGTCCTTCCTTGCATCTTCTCGCTTCCTCTTCGGCACCAGCACAATGAAGATAGGCTTTCTTTGTCCTGCGCATGCAGACAGCATGACTTCCCTGCAGGCTCTCGCTTCTTCTCCTTCTCTTGATCCCTCACCTTCGCCAACCCAAGATGCTCTACGTCTCCGCCCTCATCCCCGTCTTCGCCGCGGTCAACTTTGTCCAGGCTGCACCTGCGACGAGTCGTTTGGTCCGCACCTACGCCCCGGCCTCCTCGTCCGCGGCAGGCAACTCAACTCAGTGGTTCCTCGCTCCGACACCCACGTCTTCGACAACTTCCGCACCCGCCACGACGACGGCGCGTGTCGCATGCCCTTCCTTCGTCGGCGGCAATCCGCTTGAGGCTGTCGCATGGGCGGCTGTGTACTGCCACGACCACCCTGAGTGCTGCCCGGGCGGCACGACCTACACTCCTACCTCGACCACCACACCAGCCCGCATTACCGTCGCTCCTACTCCCAACCCTTCGACCGTCGCCACCGTCCCCGTCAAGGTAGCTTTTTCGACGACGGAGAAGGCAGGAGCTGCCGACGGCGAGTGGCCGTACCAGGAACTTACGCACTCGCCTTGCCCCGTCACGCCTGTTGGCACTTCGAAGGACGACATTGAAGCGGCCGCCTGGATCTCTCGCGACGTCGTGCGTTCTCGCTTCCAATTCCTGTTTCTATTTCTTTGGCTGACTTGCCCTCTTCGCCTGCAACAGCTCGTCGCACGCCATATCACCATCCAGAAGGCCTGCGACACCTGGATCACCGTCGGCGACCTGAACGGCAAATCGAGCACGTTCAAGGTGACGGGCGTTTGCAGCGGGCCGCTCTGCACCGGCGACATGGTTGCGCTTCCCAAGTACACGGCGCAGCAAATTTTCGGCGCATTCAATGAGGGCGCGGAGGCGAAGTATGCGTTGCAGGGCTACTTCTGAGGGAGAGAAGTCGGAGTCGTTGAGCGGGTCCGACGATGTCGTAGGCGCTGCACGCTCAATAGAATTATTCGACTTGCCTTCCATTGCATTCAGAGTCGCACACAACCTGCCAAGACTTGCGAGAGCGGAGCGGCAAACGAATGAAAGAGCGCTGGCGAGCAACGGCTGGCCGACCTTCGCAACCTGCTTCTTTGCTTGCTCTCGTCGCCCTGTCGTCTCGCAGGCCGATTCGAGGCTCCAAACAGGTCGTCGCCCTCGCTCAAACTCTGAGCCGCGGCTCACAACGACGTTTCCCCTCGTTCCGTCAAGCCTCGTCGCGCTGCTTTTCCTTTGAGCCGGCCCTTGCCGCCGACAACGCCCTTTGTCCAGTTGAAAGCGCTGATAACAACCAACAAAGGCTCCTGCTTCCTTGGTACACAGGTTGTCGCAACGCCGTCAACTCGCTTCTTCCTCCCGTTTCCTCCGCTTCAGCATCCTTCGCCATGACTGGACCGACCTGCTTCTCAATACTCATCTTCGCCCTCTTCTGCCTCGTCGCCAGGCCAAGACCTGCGTCTGCGTCGCCCCGCCCAGACCCAGCGCCCAACAACCCTCCTCCGCCGCAGCGCATGCCGTGGCTCAGCTACGCACTGTACATGTCTTCCATCTCCGCCGCAGCCGCAAGGTCAACGACCACGGCTCCGG